>NW_027423701.1:115000-255000 GCF_048934315.1 Petromyzon marinus | reverse complement strand
GATGATGATGATACTACTACTGATGATGATAATACTACTGATGATAATGATGATACTGCTGAAGATGATGATATTACTGATGGTGATACTACTACTACTGTTGTAACTACTAATGATGATGATGATGATACTACAGAAGATGATGATACTACTGATGATGATGATACTACTGATGTTGATTATACTACTACTGATGATGATGATACCACTACTGATGATGATACTTCTAATGATGATGATGATACTACTGAAGATGATGATACTACTACTGATGATGATACTACTGATGATGATAATACCACTAATGATGATGATACTACTACTGATGTTGATGATACTACTACTGATGATGATGATACCACTACTGATAATGATACTACTACTGATGATGATGATACTACTGATGATGATGATAATGATGATACTACTACTGATGATGATCCTACTACTGATGATGATGATGATACTACTACTGATGATGATGATACTACTACTGATGATTATGATGATACTACTACTGATGATGATACTACTACTGATGATGATACTACTACTGATGATGATGATACTACTGAGGATAATACTACTAATGATGATGATAATACTACTAATGATGATGATATTACTACGGATGATGATAATACTACTGATCACGATGATACTACTACTGAGTATGATAATACTACTACTGATGATGATAATACTACTACTGATGATGATGATACTACTACTGATGATGATGATACTGATGACGATGATACTACTACTACTGATGATGATAATACTATTAATGATGATGATGATAATACTACTGATCACGATGATACTACTACTGAGTATGATAATACTACTACTGATGATGATAATACTACTACTGATGATGATGATACTACTACTGATGATGATGATACTGATGACGATGATACTACTACTACTGATGATGATAATACTATTAATGATGATGATGATACTACTACTATTGATGATGATGATACTACTACTGATGATGATGATAATATTACTACTACTGATGATGATGATGATTATTCGCTCACCTCCACAGATGGCGAGGCTGACCAGGGTGAAGAGGATGATCTTCATGGTGAGATTGACGAGGTGGAGGTTGTTGAGAGGTTGTTGAGTCGCTGGAACGTCGAGCAAACGTCGAGGGAACGTCGGGTTGAGTGGCGATATTGGGCGGAGCAGTAAGACTTTTATAGCTGTAGTACGAGAGGAGATACACCCACTCACTCACTCACACACTCAGACACACTCACACACTCACCCACTCACTCACCCACTCACTCACCCACTCACACACTCACTCACACACTCACTCACTCACACACTCACTCACACTCACTTACTCTCTCAAACACTCACTCACTCACACACTCAGACACACTCACACACTCACCCACTCACTCACCCAGCCACCCACTCAACCACCCACTCACTCACCCACTCACTCACCCACTCACACACTCACTCACACACTCACTCACTCACACACTCACTCACACTCACTCACTCTCTCAAACACTCACTCACTCACACACTCACACACTCACTCACCCACTCACCCACTCACTCACTCACACACTCACTCTCTCAAACCCACACTCACTCACTCACACACTCACTCACTCACACACTCACTCACACTCACTTACTCTCTCAAACACTCACTCACTCACACACTCAGACACACTCACACACTCACACGCACACTCACTCACCCACTCACTCTCTCAAACACACACTCACACACTCACCCACTCACCCACTCACCCACCCACTCACCCACCCACTCACCCACTCACTCACCCACTCACTCACACACACACTCACACACTCACTCACACACTCACACACTCACTCAACCACTCACTCACTCACACTCACACACTCACTCACACACACTCACACACACTCACTCACTCACACACACACACTCATTCACACACACACTCACTCACACACACTCATTCACACACACACTCACTCACTCACACACACTCACACACACTCACTCACACACACACTCATTCACACACACACACTCACTCACACACACTCACTCACTCACTCACCCACTCACACAATCACCCACTCACTCACTCACACACACACTCACTCACCCACACACACTCACCCACTCACTCATCCACTCACTCACTCACACACACACACACTCACCCACTCACTCACTCACACACTCAGTCACCCACTCACTCACCCACTCACTCACTCACACACACACACACTCACCCACACACACACCCACTCACTCACCCACCCACTCACCCATTACTCACTCACCCACTCACTCACTCACCCACTCACTTACTCACTCACCCACCCTCTCACTCATTCACTGACTCACTCACCCACCCACTCACCCACCAACTCACCCACCCACTAACCCACCAACTTACCCACCCGCTAACCCACCCACTCACCCACTCACCCACCCACTCCGCCACTCACCCACACACTCACCCACCCACGCACTCACCCACTCACTCACCCACTCACCCACACACCCACTCACCCACTCACTCACCCACTCACCCACACACCCACTCACTCACTCACCCACCCACTCACCCACCAACTCACTCACCACCCACTCACTCACTCACTCACCCACTCACCCACCACTCATCCACCCACTAACCCACCCACTCACCCACCCACCCACCCACTCACTCACCCACCCACCCACCCACTCACCCACCCACCCACCCACTCACCCACTCACCCACCCACTCACTCACCCACTCACCCACCGACACACCCACCCACACACCCACTCACCCACCCACTCACCCACCCACTCACCCACTCACTCACTCACCCACCCACTCACCCACTCACCCACCCACCCACCCACTCACCCACTCACCCACACACCCACCCACACACCCATTCACCCACTCACTCACCCACTCACCCACTCACCCACCCACTCACCCACTCACCCACCCACTCACTCACCCACTCACCCACTCACCCACTCACTCACCCACTCATCCACCCACTCACCCACCCACCCACCCACTCACCCACCCACCCACTCACTCACCCACCCACTCACCCACACACCCACTCACCCACTCACCCACACACTCACCCACCCACTCACCCACTCACACACTCACTCACCCACTCACTCACCCATTCACTCACTCACTCACCCCACTCACTCACCCACTCACCCACCAACTAACCCACCCACCCACTCACCCACCCACTCACCCACCCACTCACCCACCCACCCACTCACCCACCCACTCACCCACCCACCCACCCCACCCACCCACCCACTCACCCACTCACCCACACACCCACCCACACACCCACTCACCCACACACCCACTCACACACCCACTCACCCACTCACCCACCCACTCACTCACCCACCCACCCACTCACCCACCCACTCACTCACCCACTCACCCACTCACCCACCCACTCACCCACACACCCAACCACTCACCCACCCACCCACTCACCCACCCACACACCCACCCACCCACTCACCCACCCACCCACCCACTCACACACCCACTCACTCACCCACCCACCCACTCACCCACCCACTCACTCACCCACTCACCCACTCACCCACCCACTCACCCACACACCCACCCACTCACCCACCCACCCACTCACCCACCCACACACCCCTCACACACTCACTCACCCACTCACTCACCCATTCACTCACTCACTCACGCCCACTCACTCACCCACTCACCCACCAACTAACCCACCCACCCACTCACCCACCCACTCCCACCCACTCACCCACCCACCCACTCACCCACTCACCCACCCACTCACTCACCCACCCACCCACCCACTCACCCACACACCCACCCACACACCCACTCACCCACACACCCACTCACACACCCACTCACCCACTCACCCACCCACTCACTCACCCACCCACCCACTCACCCACCCCACTCACTCACCCACTCACCCACTCACCCACCCACTCACCCACACTCCCAACCACTCACCCACCCACCCACTCACCCAACCACACACCCACCCACCCACTCACCCACCCACCCACCCACTCACACACCCACTCACTCACCCACCCACCCACTCACCCACCCACTCACTCACCCACTCACCCACTCACCCACCCACTCACCCACACACCCACCCACTCACCCACCCACCCACTCACCCACCCACACACCCACACACCCACTCACACACCCACTCACCCACTCACCCACCCACTCATCCACTCACCCACCCACTCACCCACCCACTCACCCACACACCTACCCACTCACCCACCCACCCACTCACCCACCCACACACCCACCCACTCACACACCCACTCACCCACCCACCCACACACCCACCCACTCACCCACCCACTCACTCACCCACTCAGCCACCCACCCACCCACTCACCCACTCACTCACCCACCCACACACCCACTCACCCACTCACTCACCCACTCACCTACCCACCCACTCACCCACCCACACACTCACCCACCCACTCACCCACCCACCCACCCACCCACTCACCCACCCACTCACTCACCCACTCACCCACTCACCCTCCCACCCACCACCCACCCACCCACTCACCCACTCACCCACTCACCCACACACCCACCCACACACCCACTCACCCACCCACTCACTCACCCACTCACTCACCCACTCACCCACTCATCCACTCACCCACCCACTCACCCACTCACCCACTCACTCACCCACTCACTCACCCACTTACCCACTCACCCACTCACCCACCACCTCACCCACTCACCCACTCACTCACCCACTCACCCACACACCCACCCACCCACTCACCCACCCACACACCCACTCACACACCCACTCACCCACTCACCCACCAACTCACCCACCCACCCACCCACCCACCCACCCACTCACTCACCCACTCACTCACCCACTCACCCACTCATCCACTCACCCACTCACTCACCCACTCACCCACTCACTCACCCACGCACTCACCCACTCACCCACTCACTCACCCACTCACCCACTCACCCACTCATCCACTCACCCACCCACTCACCCACTCACCCACTCACTCACCCACTCACTCACCCACTCACCCACCCACTCACTCACTCACCCACTCACTCACTCACTCACCCACTCACTCACCCACCACTCACCCACTCACCCACTCACCCACTCACTCACTCACCCACTCACCCACTCACCCACTCACTCACTCACTCACCCACTCACTCACCCACTCACTCACCCACCTCACCCACTCACTCACTCACTCACCCACTCACTCACCCACTCACTCACCCACTCACCCACCCACCCACTCACCCACCCACACACTCACCCCCCACTCACTCACCCACTCACCCACTCACTCACCCACACACTCACTTACTCACTCCCACTCACCACCCACCCACCCACCCACCCACTCACCCACTCACTCACTCACCCACCCACCCACCCACTCACCCACCCACCCACCCCACTCACCCACCCCCACACACCCACCCACACACCCACTCACCCACTCACTCACCCACTCACCCACTCACCCACCCACTCACCCACTCACCCACCCACTCACTCACCCACTCACCCACTCACCCACTCACTCACCCACTCACCCACCCACTCACCCACCCACCCACCCACTCACCCACCCACCCACTCACTCACCCACCCACTCACCCACACACCCACTCACCCACTCACCCACACACTCACCCACCCACTCACCCACTCACACACTCACTCACCCACTCACTCACCCATTCACTCACTCACTCACGCCCACTCACTCACCCACTCACCCACCAACTAACCCACCCACCCACTCACCCACCCACTCACCCACCCACTCACCCACCCACCCACTCACCCACTCACCCACCCACCCACTCACCCACCCACCCACCCACTCACCCACTCACCCACACACCCACCCACACACCCACTCACCCACACACCCACTCACACACCCACTCACCCACTCACCCACCCACTCACTCACCCACCCACCCACTCACCCACCCACTCACTCACCCACTCACCCACTCACCCACCCACTCACCCACACACCCAACCACTCACCCACCCACCCACTCACCCACCCACACACCCACCCACCCACTCACCCACCCACCCACCCACCCACTCACACACCCACTCACTCACCCACCCACCCACTCACCCACCCACTCACTCACCCACTCACCCACTCACCCACCCACTCACCCACACACCCACCCACTCACCCACCCACCCACTCACCCACCCACACACCACTCACACACTCACCCACCCACTCACTCACCCCCTCACTCACGCCCACCACCCACTCACCCACCAACTAACCCACCCACCCACTCACCCACCCACTCACCCACCCACTCACCCACCCACCCACTCACCCACTCACCCACCCACTCACTCACCCACCCACCCACCCACTCACCCACACACCCACCCACACACCCACCCACCCACACACCCACTCACACACCCACTCACCCACTCACCCACCCACTCACTCACCCACCCACCCACTCACCCACCCACTCACTCACCCACCCCACCACCCCACCCCTCACCACACTCCCAACCACTCACCCACCCACCCACTCACCCAACCACACACCCACCCACCCACTCACCCACCCACCCACCCACTCACACACCCACCCACTCACCCACCCACCCACTCACCCACCCACTCACTCACCCACTCACCCACTCACCCACCCACTCACCCACACACCCACCCACTCACCCACCCACCCACTCACCCACCCACACACCCACACACCCACTCACACACCCACTCACCCACTCACCCACCCACTCACCCACTCACCCACCCACTCACCCACCCACTCACCCACACACCTACCCACTCACCCACCCACCCACTCACCCACCCCACACCCACCCACCCACCCACTCACACACCCACTCACCCACCCACCCACACACCCACCCACTCACCCACCCACTCACTCACCCACTCAGCCACCCACCCACCCACTCACCCACTCACTCACCCACCCACACACCCACTCACCCACTCACTCACCCACTCACCTACCCACCCACTCACCCACCCACACACTCACCCACCCACTCACCCATCCACCCACCCACCCCTCACCCACCCACTCACTCACCCACTCACCCACTCACCCTCCCACCCACTCACCCACCCACCCACTCACCCACTCACCCACTCACCCACACACCCACCCACACACCCACTCTCCCACCCACTCACTCACCCACCACTCACCCACTCACCCACTCATCCACTCACCCACCCACTCACCCACTCACCCACTCACTCACCCACTCACTCACCCACTTACCCACTCACCCACTCACCCACTCACTCACCCACTCACCCACTCACTCACCCACTCACCCACACACCCACCCACCCACTCACCCACCCACACACCCACTCACACACCCACTCACCCACCACCCACCAACTCACCCACCCACCCACTCACCCACCCACTCACTCACCCACTCACTCACCCACTCACCCACTCATCCACTCACCCACTCACTCACCCACCCACCCACTCACTCACCCACTCACTCACCCACTCACCCACTCACTCACCCACTCACCCACTCACCCACTCATCCACTCATCCACCCACTCACCCACTCACCCACTCACTCACCCACTCACTCACCCACTCACCCACCCACTCACTCACTCACCCACTCACTCACTCACTCACTCACCCACTCACTCACCCACTCACTCACCCACTCACCCACTCACCCACTCACTCACTCACCCACCCACCCACTCACCCACTCACTCATCACTCACTCACCCACTCACTCACCCCACTCACTCACCACTCACCCACTCACTCACTCACTCACCCACTCACTCACCCACTCACTCACCCACTCACCCACCCACCCACTCACCCACCCACACACTCACCCACTCACTCACCCACCACCCACTCACTCACCCACACACTCACTTACTCACTCACCCACTCACTCACTCACCCACTCACTCACCACCCACTCACCCACTCACTCACCCACTCACTCACCCACTCACCCACTCACTCACTCACTCACTCACTCACTCACCCACTCACTCACTCACCCACTCACTCACCCACTCACTCACCCACTCACTCACCCACTCACCCACTCACTCAATCACCCACTCACCCACTCACCCACTCACCCACTCACTCACCCACTCACTCACCCACTCACTCACCCACTCACCCACTCACTCACTCACTCACCCATTCACTCACTCACCCACTCACTCACCCACTCACTCACCCACCCACTCACCCACTCACCCACTCACCCACCCACTCACCCACTCACTCACCCACTCACCCACACACCCACCCACCCACTCACCCACCCACACACCCACTCACACACCCACTCACCCACTCACCCACCAACTCACCCACCCACCCACTCACCCACCCACTCACTCACCCACTCACTCACCCACTCACCCACTCATCCACTCACCCACTCACTCACCCACTCACCCACTCACTCACCCACTCACTCACCCACTCACCCACTCACTCACCCACTCACCCACTCACCCACTCATCCACTCACCCACCCACTCACCCACTCACCCACTCACTCACCCACTCACTCACCCACTCACCCACCCACTCACTCACTCACCCACTCACTCACTCACTCACCCACTCACTCACCCACTCACTCACCCACTCACCCACTCACCCACTCACTCACTCACCCACTCACCCACTCACCCACTCACTCACTCACTCACCCACTCACTCACCCACTCACTCACCCACTCACCCACTCACTCACTCACTCACCCACTCACTCACCCACTCACTCACCCACTCACCCACCCACCCACTCACCCACCCACACACTCACCCACTCACTCACCCACTCACCCACTCACTCACCCACACACTCACTTACTCACTCACCCACTCACTCACTCACTCACCCACTCACTCACTCACCCACTCACCCACTCACTCACCCACTCACTCACCCACTCACCCACTCACTCACTCACTCACCCACTCACTCACTCACCCACTCACTCACCCACTCACTCACCCACTCACTCACCCACTCACCCACTCACTCACTCACCCACTCACCCACTCACCCACTCACTCACTCACTCACCCACTCACTCACCCACTCACTCACCCACTCACTCACTCACCCATTCACTCACTCACCCACTCACTCACCCACTCACTCACCCACTCACTCACCCACTCACCCACTCACCCACCCACTCACCCACTCACTCACTCACTTCCACTTAGAAGTTGCAATATCTCTCCCTCCCTAACCTCCCACCATTGACACAGCTGATGTCATTGCGTGCGGGGATGGAATTCCTTTACACGCCTGGCCCCCCATTTGGGCTGAGCCCCCCAAACAAAGCAACCCCTCTTGTTGACGACGCCCACTCGTTGTGCTGTGGCTGATTCAGCAGTTTAGCTGCTGCGATTTATCGCCCGGGGACCATCGCTTGTTAGGATTCCTTTAACTTTCGAAATCACCAAATAGTACGGATGCCTGCAGTCGAGAAGGCGGCTCTGACGTGCCACGCACACACACAGACACAGACACACACAGACACACACACAAACAGACACACACACAGACACACACAGACACACACACACACACACAGACACACACACACAGACACACACACACACAGACACACACACACACAGACACACACACACACCGACACACACACACAGACACACACAGACACACACACAGACACACACACACAGACACACACACACAGACACACACACAGACACACACACACACACAGACACACACAGACACACACAGACACACACACACACAGACACACACACACAGACACACACACAGACACACACACAGACACACAGACACATACACAGACACACAGACACACACACAGACACACACACAGACACACACACAGACACACACACAGACACACACACACAGGTACACACACACAGACACACACAGAGACACACACAGACACACACAGACACACACAGGTACACACACACACAGACACACACAGACACAACAACCAACAACAACAGCCGCCATTCGCCACTAAGTGGCGGTGACGTCACCACGACGCTTGTGCCAGGCTATGTGCACCCTGAGGCCACGTGAAGTGTCGAACGCCCGCTGGCAGGAGGTCACGGGGCAGACCCAGCAGGTGCCACGGGTCGACTGACTGAGATGACTGAGATGACTGGCTGATGCACCACCTGTGCCCCCTACTGTGCCAACCTGCTGTGCTTTAGCCACCCGGCGCTCCGCTCGTTGTTGTGAGCGTCGCTCCTCCGCCCTCCGTTGTTGTTGGAGGGCGACTGCCTCCAACTGCCCAGGAGCATCCTTCACGAGCCTCCTCCACAGAGGCCGATCTTGACACCGCTGGTACCAGTCATCGGCAAGTCCACTCAGCTCCACGTCCTCCTGTACCACATCACTCCATCTCCTCTCTAGCCCGTGCCGCGCCCGCTTAGCCCCCTCGATCCGGCCGAATAAAAGCTGTTTCGGCATGCGGTGGCTGGGCATGCGGGCTACATGACCCAGCCATCGCAGCCTTGCCCGCCGGAGGAGCTCACCGATGGGACCTTGCCCAGATCTTTCAAGGATTTGTGAGCTCATCACACAATCCAGCCAGCTGGTTAAACCCAGGATGGATCGTAGGCAGGCCAGCCTAAATGTTTCTAACCGGCGAAGATGTTCCATTAGGGGGGTCCACGTTTCGCAAGCGTAGAGAAGGGAGGGAATGACCGTGGCCGAGAAGACCTGAAGCTTAGTGCGGAGCGACAGACCAGGTAGCTTCCACACAGCGTTATGCAACCGATGAAAAGCTATTGCCGCTCGACTGATTCGGAGTGAGACCTCTGCTGTTAAACTGGAGCCGGTCATAAGCACACTGCCCAGGTATGGGAAACTCTCCACTCTCTCCACAACTGCCCCATCACCGATTGGGAGTTGTGGGGGTGGAGCGTCTGATGGTACAAAATACCCAGGCAGGTGCTTAGTTTTGATGGGGCTGATGGTAAGGCCCCACCTCTTAGTGGCACGCTCCAGTCTCAGCAGCAGCGTCTCCAACTCCTCCGCTGAATGAGCAGCTATTACCAAATCATCGGCATACATAACATGGTTGAGCAATAGGGAGCCATCCCATGACCGCACCCGGGCATCGATCAGCCTCCCATTATATCTGTACCATATGGATATTCCCCCGGTAGAGCTATTGAAGGCTTCACGAATTAAGTGGTCAAAATAGATGTTAAATAATGTGGGAGCCAGACGACATCCCTGTCGCACCCCAAGGTGTACAGGGAATGGCTCTGACTCCTGGCCACGTAGTTTCACCCGGGCCCGCTCACCATCATGAAGGTCTTTAATGATCGTGAGCAGAGGGTCAGGTACTCTAAAAGCACGAAGAACAACCGAGAGCCTAGGCCTACTGATGGTATCATAGGCCTTGACCAGGTCAGAAAAGCAGAGATGTAGGTCTTACACACAGACACACACACACAGACACACACACACACAGACACACACACAGACACACACAGACACACACACAGACACACACACAGACACACACACACAAACACACACACAGACACACACACAGACACACACACAGACACACACACAACAACAACAACCGCCATTCGCCACTAAGTGGCGGTGACGTCACCACGACGCTTGTGCCAGGATATGTGCACCCTGAGGCCACGTGAAATGTCGAACCAGCCAACGCAACCTTGCCTGCCGGATGAGCTCACCGATGGGACCTTGCCCAGATCTTTCAAGGATTTGTGAGCTCCTCACACAATCCAGCCAGCTGGTTAAACCCAGGATGGATCGTAGGCAGGCCAGCCTAAATGTTTCTAACCGGCGAAGATGTTCCATTAGGGGGGTCCACGTTTCGCAAGCGTAGAGAAGGGAGGGAATGACCGTGGCCGAGAAGACCTGAAGCTTAGTGCGGAGCGACAGACCAGGTAGCTTCCACACAGCGTTATGCAACCGATGAAAAGCTATTGCCGCTCGACTGATTCGGAGTGAGACCTCTGCTGTTAAACTGGAGCCGGTCATGAGCACACTGCCCAGGTATGGGAAACTCTCCACTCTCTCCACAACTGCCCCATCACCGATTGGGAGTTGTGGGGGTGGAGCGTCCGATGGTACAAAATACCCAGGCAGGTGCTTAGTTTTGATGGGGCTGATGGTAAGGCCCCACCTCTTAGTGGCACGCTCCAGTCTCAGCAGCAGCGTCTCCAACTCCTCCGCTGAATGAGCAGCTATTACCAAATCATCGGCATACATAACATGGTTGAGCAATAGGGAGCCATCCCTTGACCGCACCCGGGCATCGATCAGCCTCCCATTATATCTGTACCATATGGATATTCCCCCGGTAGAGCTATTGAAGGCTTCACGAATTACGTGGTCAAAATAGATGTTAAATAATGTGGGAGCCAGACGACATCCCTGTCGCACCCCAAGGTGTACAGGGAATGGCTCTGACTCCTGGCCACGTAGTTTCACCCGGGCCCGCTCACCATCATGAAGGTCCTTAATGATCGTGAGCAGAGGGTCAGGTACTCTAAAAGCACGAAGAACAACCCAGAGCCTAGGCCTACTGATGGTATCATAGGCCTTGACCAGGTCAGAAAAGCAGAGGTGTAGGTCTTACACACAGACACACACACACAGACACACACACACAGACACACACAGACACACACACAGACACACACACAGACACACACACAGACACACACACAACAACATCAACAACCGCCATTCGCCACTAAGTGGCGGTGACGTCACCACGACGCTTGTGCCAGGCTATGTGCACCCTGAGGCCACGTGAAATGTCGAACCAGCCAACGCAACCTTGCCTGCCGGATGAGCTCACCGATGGGACCGTGCCCAGATCTTTCAAGGATTTGTGAGCTCCTCACACAATCAAGCCAGCTGGTTAAACCCAGGATGGATCGTAGGCAGGCCAGCCTAAATGTTTCTAACCGGCGAAGATGTTCCATTAGGGGGGTCCACGTTTCGCAAGCGTAGAGAAGGGAGGGAATGACCGTGGCCGAGAAGACCTGAAGCTTAGTGCGGAGCGACAGACCAGGTAGCTTCCACACAGCGTTACGCAACCGATGAAATGATATTGCCGCTCGACTGATTCGGAGTGAGACCTCTGCTGTTAAACTGGAGCCGGTCATAAGCACACTGCCCAGGTATGGGAAACTCTCCACTCTCTCCACAACTGCCCCATCACCTATTGGGAGTTGTGGGGGTGGAGTGTCCGATGGTACAAAATACCCAGGCAGGTGCTTAGTTTTGGTGGGGCTGATGGTAAGGCCCCACCTCTTAGTGGCACGCTCCAGTCTCAGCAGCAGCGTCTCCAAATCCTCCTCTGAATGAGCAGCTATTACTAAATCATCAGCATACATAACGTGGTTGAGCAATAGGGAGCTATCCCTTGACCGCACCCGGGCATCGATCAGCCTCCCATTATATCTGTACAATATGGAGATTCCCCCGGTATAGCTATTGATGGCTTCACGAACTACGTGGTCAAAATAGATGTTAAATAATGTGGGAGCCAGAGGACATCCCTGTCGCACCCCAAGGTGTACAGGGAATGGCTCTGACTTCCGGCCACGTAGTTTTACCCGGGCCCGCTCACCATCATGAAGGTCCTTAATGATCGTGAGCTGAGGGTCAGGTACTCTAAAAGCATGAAGAACAACCCAGAGCCCAGGCCTACTGATGGTATCATAGGCCTTGACTCAGGTCAGTAAAGCAGAGATGTAGGTCTTACACACAGACACACACACACAGACACACACACACAGACACACACACAGACACACGCACAGACACACACAGACACACACACAGACACACACACAGACACACACACACAGACACACACAGACACACACAGACACACACAGACACACACACAGACACACACAAACACACACACAGACACACACACAGACACACACACAACAACAACAACCGCCATTCGCCACTAAGTGGTGGTGACGTCACCACGACGCTTGTGCCAGGCTATGTGCACCCTGAGGCCACGTGAAATGTCGAACCAGCCAACGCAGCCTTGCCTGCCGGAGGAACTCACCGATGGGACCTTGCCCAGATCTTTCAAGGATTTGTGAGCTCCTCACACAATCCAGCCTGCTGGTTAAACCCAGGATGGATCGTAGGCAGGCCAGCCTAAATGTTTCTAACCGGCGAAGATGTTCCATTAGGGGTGTCCACGTTTCGCAAGCGTAGAGAAGGGAGGGAATGACCGTGGCCGAGAAGACCTGAAGCTTAGTGCGGAGCGACAGACCAGGTAGCTTCCACACAGCGTTACGCAACCGATGAAAAGATATTGCCGCTCGACTGATTCGGAGTGAGACCTCTGCTGTTAAACTGGAGCCGGTCATAAGCACACTGCCCAGGTATGGGAAACTCTCCACTCTCTCCACAACTGCCCCATCACCTATTGGGAGTTGTGGGGGTGGAGTGTCCGATGGTACAAAATACCCAGGCAGGTGCTTAGTTTTGGTGGGGCTGATGGTAAGGCCCCACCTCTTAGTGGCACGCTCCAGTCTCAGCAGCAGCGTCTCCAACTCCTCCTCTGAATGAGCAGCTATTACCAAATCATCAGCATACATAACGTGGTTGAGCAATAGGGAGCTATCCCTTGACCGCAACCGGGCATCGATCAGCCTCCCATTATATCTGTACAATATGGAGATTCCCTCGGTACAGCTATTGAAGGCTTCACGAACTACGTGGTCAAAATAGATGTTAAATAATGTGGGAGCCAGACGACATCCCTGTCGCACCCCAAGGTGTACAGGGAATGGCTCTGACTCCCGGCCACATAGTTTTACCCGGGCCCGCTCACCATCATGAAGGTCCTTAATGATCGTGAGCAGAGGTTCAGGTACTCTAAAAGCACGAAGAACAACCCAGAGCCCAGGCCTACTGATGGTATCATAGGCCTTGACCAGGTCTGAAAAGCAGAGATGTAGGTCTTACACACAGACACACACACACAGACACACACAGACACAAACACAGACACACACACAGACACACACAGACACACACACAGACACATACACACACACGCAGACACACACACAGACACACAGACACACACAGACACACACACAACACCAACAACCGCCATTCGCCACTAAGTGGCGGTGACGTCACCACGACGCTTGTGCCAGGCTATGTGCACCCTGAGGCCACGTGAAATGTTGAACCAGCCAACGCAGCCTTGCCTGCCGGATGAGCTCACCGATGGGACGGTGCCCAGATCATTCAAGGATTTGTGAGCTCCTCACACAATCCAGCCTGGTTAAACCCAGGATGGAGCGTAGGCAGGCCAGCCTAAATGTTTCTAACCGGCGAAGATGTTCCATTAGGGGGGTCCACGTTTCGCAAGCGTAGAGAAGTGAGGGAATGACCGTGGCCGAGAAGACCTGAAGCTTAGTGCGGAGCGACAGACCAGGTAGCTTCCACACAGCGTTACGCAACCGATGAAATGATATTGCCACTCGACTGATTCGGAGTGAGACCTCTGCTGTTAAACTGGAGCCGGTCATAAGCACACTGCCCAGGTATGGTAAACTCTCCACTCTCTCCACAACTGCCCCATCACCTATTGGGAGTTGTGGGGGTGGAGTGTCCGATGGTACAAAATACCCAGGCAGGTGCTTAGTTTTGGTGGGGCTGATGGTAAGGCCACACCTCTTAGTGGCACGCTCCAGTCTCAGCAGCAGCGTCTCCAACTCCTCCTCTGAATGAGCAGCTATTACCAAATCATCAGCATACATAACGTGGTTGAGCAATAGGGAGCTATCCCTTGACCGCACCCGGGCATCGATCAGCCTCCCATTATATCTGTACAATATGGAGATTCCCCCGGTACAGCTATTGAAGGCTTCACGAATTACGTGGTCAAAATAGATGTTAAATAATGTGGGAGCCAGAGGACATCCCTGTCGTACCCCAAGGTGTACAGGGAATGGCTCTGACTCCCGGCCACGTAGTTTTACCCGGGCCCAATCACCATCATGAAGGTCCTTAATGATCGTGAGCAGAGGGTCAGGTACTCTAAAAGCACGAAGAACAACCCAGAGCCCAGGGCTACTGATGGTATCATAGGCCTTGACCAGGTCAGTAAAGCAGAGATGTAGGTCTTACACACAGACACACACACAGACACACACACACAGACACACACACAGACACACACACACACACACAGACACACACACAGACACACACACACACAAACACAACAACCGCCATTCGCCACTAAGTGGCGGTGACGTCACCACGACGCTTGTGCCAGGCTATGTGCACCCTGAGGCCACGTGAAATGTCGAATCAGCCATCGCAGCCTTGCCTGCCGGAGGAGCTCACCGATGGGACCTTGCCCAGATCGTTCAAGGATTTGTGAGCTCCTCACACAATCCAGCCTGCTGGTTAAACCCAGGATGGATCGTAGGCAGGCCAGCCTAAATGTTTCTAACCGGCGAAGATGTTCCATTAGGGGGGTCCACGTTTCGCAAGCGTAGAGAAGGGAGGGAATGACCGTGGCCGAGAAGACCTGAAGCTTAGTGCGGAGCGACAGACCAGGTAGCTTCCACACAGCGTTACGCAACCGATGAAATGATATTGCCGCTCGACTGATTCGGAGTGAGACCTCTGCTGTTAAACTGGAGCCGGTCATAAGCACACTGCCCAGGTATGGGAAACTCTCCACTCTCTCCACAACTGCCCCATCACCTATTGGGAGTTGTGGGGGTGGAGTGTCCGATGGTACAAAATACTCAGGCAGGTGCTTAGTTTTGGTGGGGCTGATGGTAAGGCCCCACATCTTAGTGCCACGCTCCAGTCTCAGCAGCAGCGTCTCCAACTCCTCCTCTGAATGTGCAGCTATTACCAAATCATCAGCATACATAACGTGGTTGAGCAATAGGGAGCTATCCCTTGACCGCAACCGGGCATCGATCAGCCTCCCATTATATCTGTACAATATGGAGATTCCCCCGGTACAGCTATTGAAGGCTTCACGAATTACGTGGTCAAAATAGATGTTAAATAATGTGGGAGCCAGAGGACATCCCTGTCGTACCCCAAGGTGTACAGGGAATGGCTCTGACTCCCGGCCACGTAGTTTTACCCGGGCCCAATCACCATCATGAAGGTCCTTAATGATCGTGAGCAGAGGGTCAGGTACTCTAAAAGCACGAAGAACAACCCAGAGCCCAGGGCTACTGATGGTATCATAGGCCTTGACCAGGTCAGTAAAGCAGAGATGTAGGTCTTACACACAGACACACACACAGACACACACACACAGACACACACACAGACACACACACACACACAGACACACACACAGACACACACACACACAAACACAACAACCGCCATTCGCCACTAAGTGGCGGTGACGTCACCACGACGCTTGTGCCAGGCTATGTGCACCCTGAGGCCACGTGAAATGTTGAACCAGCCAACGCAGCCTTGCCTGCCGGATGAGCTCACCGATGGGACGGTGCCCAGATCATTCAAGGATTTGTGAGCTCCTCACACAATCCAGCCTGGTTAAACCCAGGATGGAGCGTAGGCAGGCCAGCCTAAATGTTTCTAACCGGCGAAGATGTTCCATTAGGGGGGTCCACGTTTCGCAAGCGTAGAGAAGTGAGGGAATGACCGTGGCCGAGAAGACCTGAAGCTTAGTGCGGAGCGACAGACCAGGTAGCTTCCACACAGCGTTACGCAACCGATGAAATGATATTGCCACTCGACTGATTCGGAGTGAGACCTCTGCTGTTAAACTGGAGCCGGTCATAAGCACACTGCCCAGGTATGGTAAACTCTCCACTCTCTCCACAACTGCCCCATCACCTATTGGGAGTTGTGGGGGTGGAGTGTCCGATGGTACAAAATACCCAGGCAGGTGCTTAGTTTTGGTGGGGCTGATGGTAAGGCCACACCTCTTAGTGGCACGCTCCAGTCTCAGCAGCAGCGTCTCCAACTCCTCCTCTGAATGAGCAGCTATTACCAAATCATCAGCATACATAACGTGGTTGAGCAATAGGGAGCTATCCCTTGACCGCACCCGGGCATCGATCAGCCTCCCATTATATCTGTACAATATGGAGATTCCCCCGGTACAGCTATTGAAGGCTTCACGAATTACGTGGTCAAAATAGATGTTAAATAATGTGGGAGCCAGAGGACATCCCTGTCGTACCCCAAGGTGTACAGGGAATGGCTCTGACTCCCGGCCACGTAGTTTTACCCGGGCCCAATCACCATCATGAAGGTCCTTAATGATCGTGAGCAGAGGGTCAGGTACTCTAAAAGCACGAAGAACAACCCAGAGCCCAGGGCTACTGATGGTATCATAGGCCTTGACCAGGTCACTAAAGCAGAGATGTAGGTCTTACACACAGACACACACACAGACACACACACACAGACACACACACAGACACACACACACACACAGACACACACACAGACACACACACACACAAACACAACAACCGCCATTCGCCACTAAGTGGCGGTGACGTCACCACGACGCTTGTGCCAGGCTATGTGCACCCTGAGGCCACGTGAAATGTCGAACCAGCCATCGCAGCCTTGCCTGCCGGAGGAGCTCACCGATGGGACCTTGCCCAGATCGTTCAAGGATTTGTGAGCTCCTCACACAATCCAGCCTGCTGGTTAAACCCAGGATGGATCGTAGGCAGGCCAGCCTAAATGTTTCTAACCGGCGAAGATGTTCCATTAGGGGGGTCCACGTTTCGCAAGCGTAGAGAAGGGAGGGAATGACCGTGGCCGAGAAGACCTGAAGCTTAGTGCGGAGCGACAGACCAGGTAGCTTCCACACAGCGTTACGCAACCGATGAAATGATATTGCCGCTCGACTGATTCGGAGTGAGACCTCTGCTGTTAAACTGGAGCCGGTCATAAGCACACTGCCCAGGTATGGGAAACTCTCCACTCTCTCCACAACTGCCCCATCACCTATTGGGAGTTGTGGGGGTGGAGTGTCCGATGGTACAAAATACTCAGGCAGGTGCTTAGTTTTGGTGGGGCTGATGGTAAGGCCCCACATCTTAGTGCCACGCTCCAGTCTCAGCAGCAGCGTCTCCAACTCCTCCTCTGAATGTGCAGCTATTACCAAATCATCAGCATACATAACGTGGTTGAGCAATAGGGAGCTATCCCTTGACCGCAACCGGGCATCGATCAGCCTCCCATTATATCTGTACAATATGGAGATTCCCCCGGTACAGCTATTGAAGGCTTCACGAATTACGTGGTCAAAATAGATGTTAAATAATGTGGGAGCCAGAGGACATCCCTGTCGTACCCCAAGGTGTACAGGGAATGGCTCTGACTCCCGGCCACGTAGTTTTACCCGGGCCCAATCACCATCATGAAGGTCCTTAATGATCGTGAGCAGAGGGTCAGGTACTCTAAAAGCACGAAGAACAACCCAGAGCCCAGGGCTACTGATGGTATCATAGGCCTTGACCAGGTCAGTAAAGCAGAGATGTAGGTCTTACACACAGACACACACACAGACACACACACACAGACACACACACAGACACACACACACACAGACACACACACAGACACACACACACACAAACACAACAACCGCCATTCGCCACTAAGTGGCGGTGACGTCACCACGACGCTTGTGCCAGGCTATGTGCACCCTGAGGCCACGTGAAATGTCGAACCAGCCATCGCAGCCTTGCCTGCCGGAGGAGCTCACCGATGGGACCTTGCCCAGATCGTTCAAGGATTTGTGAGCTCCTCACACAATCCAGCCTGCTGGTTAAACCCAGGATGGATCGTAGGCAGGCCAGCCTAAATGTTTCTAACCGGCGAAGATGTTCCATTAGGGGGGTCCACGTTTCGCAAGCGTAGAGAAGGGAGGGAATGACCGTGGCCGAGAAGACCTGAAGCTTAGTGCGGAGCGACAGACCAGGTAGCTTCCACACAGCGTTACGCAACCGATGAAATGATATTGCCGCTCGACTGATTCGGAGTGAGACCTCTGCTGTTAAACTGGAGCCGGTCATAAGCACACTGCCCAGGTATGGGAAACTCTCCACTCTCTCCACAACTGCCCCATCACCTATTGGGAGTTGTGGGGGTGGAGTGTCCGATGGTACAAAATACCCAGGCAGGTGCTTAGTTTTGGTGGGGCTGATGGTAAGGCCCCACATCTTAGTGCCACGCTCCAGTCTCAGCAGCAGCGTCTCCAACTCCTCCTCTGAATGTGCAGCTATTACCAAATCATCAGCATACATAACGTGGTTGAGCAATAGGGAGCTATCCCTTGACCGCAACCGGGCATCGATCAGCCTCCCATTATATCTGTACAATATGGAGATTCCCCTGGTACAGCTATTGAAGGCTTCACGAACTACGTGGTCAAAATAGATGTTAAATAATGTGGGAGCCAGACGACATCCCTGTCGCACCCCAAGGTGTACAGGGAATGGCTCTGACTCCCGGCCACGTAGTTTTACCCGGGCCCGCTCACCATCATGAAGGTCCTTAATGATCGTGAGCAGAGGGTCAGGTACTCTAAAAGCACGAAGAACAACCCAGAGCCCAGGCCTACTGATGGTATCATAGGCCTTGACCAGGTCAGAAAAGCAGAGATGTAGGTCTTACACACAGACACACACACAGAAACACACACACAGACACACACAGACACACACACAGACACACACAGACACACACAGAGACACACACAAGACACACACACACACACACAAACACACACACAGACACACACACAGACACACACACAACACACACACACACAACAACAACAACAACCGCCATTCGCTACTAAGTGGTGGTGACGTCACCACGACGCTTGTGCCAGGCTATGTGCACCCTGAGGTCACGTGAAATGTCGAACCAGCCAACGCAGCCTTGCCTGCCGGAGGAGCTCACCGATGGGACCTTGCCCAGATCTTTCAAGGATTTGTGAGCTCCTCACACAATCCAGCCTGCTGGTTAAACCCAGGATGGATCGTAGGCAGGCCAGCCTAAATGTTTCTAACCGGCGAAGATGTTCCATTAGGGGGGTCCACATTTCGCAAGCGTAGAGAAGGGAGGGAATGACCGTGGCCGAGAAGACCTGAAGCTTAGTGCGGAGCGACAGACCAGGTAGCTTCCACACAGCGTTACGCAACCGATGAAAAGATATTGCCGCTCGACTGATTCGGAGTGAGACCTCTGCTGTTAAACTGGAGCCGGTCATAAGCACACTGCCCAGGTATGGGAAACTCTCCACTCTCTCCACAACTGCCCCATCACCGATTGGGAGTTGTGGGGGTGGAGTGTCCGATGGTATAAAATACCCAGGCAGGTGCTCATAGACACTCATAGATTCTCATAGATACTCATAGAGACGCATAGAGACTCATAGCGACTCATAGACACTCATAGACACTCATAGATTCGCATAGATACTCATAGAGACTCATAGAGACTCATAGACACTCATAGAGTCTCATAGACACACATAGACACTCATAGAGACTCATAGACACTCATAGACACTCATAGAGACTCATAGACACACATAGACACTCATAGAGACTCATAGACACTCATAGAGACTCATAGACACTCATAGACACTCATAGAGACTCATAGACACTCAAAGAGACTCATAGACACTCAGAGACACTCATAGACACTCATAGAGTCTCATAGACACTCATAGAGACTCATAGACACTCAGAGACACTCATAGACACTCATAGACACTCATAGACACTCATAGAGACTGATAGAGACTCATAGACACTTATAGAGACTCATAGACACTCATAGACACTCATAGACACTCATAGAGACTCATAGACACTCATAGACACTCATAGAGACTCATAGACACTCATAGACACTCATAGACACACTCATAGACACTCATAGAGACTCATAGACACTCATAGACACTCATAGACACTTATAGAGACTCATAGACACTCATAGACACTCATAGAGACTCATAGAGACACATAGAGACTCATAGACACTCATAGACACTCATAGACACTCACAGACACTCATAGAGACTCATAGACACTCATAGACACTCATAGACACTCATAGACACTCATAGAGACTCATAGAGACTCACAGACACTCATAGAGACTCATAGACACTCATAGACACTCATAGACACTCATAGACACTCATAGAGACTCATAGACACTCATAGACACTCATAGAGTCTCATAGAGACTCATAGACACTCATAGACACTCATAGACACTCACAGACACTCATAGAGACTCATAGACACTCATAGACACTCATAGACACTCATAGAGACTCATAGACACTCACAGAGACTCATAGACACTCATAGAGTCTCATAGACACTCATAGACACTCATAGACACTCATAGACACTCACAGAGACTCATAGACACTCATAGAGTCTCATAGAGACTCATAGACACTCATAGACACTCATAGACACCCATAGACACTCATAGACACTCATATAGACTCATAGACACTCACAGAGACTCATAGAGACTCATTGACACTCATAGACACTCATAGACACTCATAGACATTCATAGAGACTCATAGACACTCATAGACATTCATATAGACTCATAGACACTCATGGACACTTATAGAGACTCATAGAGACCCATAGACACTCATAGAGACTCATAGAGACACATAGAGACTCATAGACACTCATAGAGACTCATAGACACTCATAGACATTCATATAGACTCATAGACACTCATAGACACTCATAGAGACTCATAGACACTCATAGATACGGATAGAGTCTCATAGAGACTCATAGAGACTCTTAGAGACTCATAGACACTCATAGAGTCTCATAGACACTCATAGAGACTCATAGACACTCATAGACACTCATAGACACTCATAGACATTCATAGAGACTCATAGACACTCATAGAGACTCATAGACACTCATAGACACTCATAGAGTCTCATAGAGACTCATAGAGACTCTTAGAGACTCATGGACACTCAGAGAGTCTCTTAGACACTCATAGAGACTCATAGACACTCATAGACACTCATAGACACTCATAGACATTCATAGAGACTCATATACACTCATAGACATTCATAGAGACTCATAGACACTCATGGACACTTATAGAGACTCATAGAGACCCACAGACACTCATAGACACTCATAGACATCATCATCATCATCCATCCTCAATGTCTAGGGGTTGTTGTCCGTGACCAGGCAGCCCGTAGCCTGGCCACGCTGTGTAGGGTCACAGAGAGACTTCGTGAGTTTAGTCAGCTGGTCAACCACCACTCTTATGTACCGTGTTATATTACTAACCCTTCATAATGAATGGTGTTGACTCTGAGGTGCGTGTGTGTGCGCCCAATTCGAACCCAATGCACGTCCACCAGCTGAGCCACTAACTCATTCACTCACTCAGCCACCCACTCATTCACTCATCAACTCACTCATTCAAGCTCTCATTCACTCACTCAGCCACTCATCAACTCACTCATTCACTCACTCATCCACCCACTCATCCACCCACTCATTCACTCATCAACTCACTCATTCACCCATCATTCACTCACTCATTCGCTCACTCATTCACTCACTCATTCACTCATCAACTCACTCATCCACCCACTCATTCACTCACTCATTCACTCACTCATTCACTCATCAACTCACTCATCCACCCACTCATTCACTCACTCATTCACTCACTCAGCCACTCATTAACTCACTCATCCACTCACTCATTAACTCACCCACACACTCACTCACCCACTCACCCACCCACCCACCCAGCCACCCACGCACACACTCTCTCACCCACTCACTCACCCACTCACTCACCCACTCACCCACCCACTCACCCACCCACCCACCAACTCACCCACCTACTCACACACTCTCTCACCCATTCACTCACCCACCCACTCACTCACTCTCTCACCCACTCACCCACTCATTCACTGATTCACCCACTCACTCACCAACTCACCCACACACTCACTCACTCACTCACCCACTCACCCACTCACTCACTCACCCACTCACTCACTCACCCACCTACTCACTCACTCACCCACTCACTCATCCACTCACTCACTCACCAACCCACCCACTCACTCACTCACTCACCCACTCACCCACCCACCCACTCACTCACCCACTCACCCACACACTCACTCACCCACTCACTCACCCACTCACCCACTCACCCACACAATCACTGACCCACTCACTCACCCACTCAATCACTTACCCACTCACCCACCCACTCACCCACACATTCCCCCACTCACTCAGTCACCCACTCACCCACTCACCCACTCACCCACCCACTCACTCACTCACCCACTCACTCACTCACCCACTCACTCACTGATTCACCCACTCACTCAGTCACCCACTCACCCACTCACTCACCCACACACTCACTCACCCACCCAATCACTCACCCACTCACTCACTCACCCACTCACTCACCCACCCACTCACCCACTCACCCACTCACCCACCCACTCACTCACCCACTCACTCACTCACTCACTCACCCACTCACTCACCCACTCACTCACTCACTCACCCACTCATTCACTGATTCACCCACTCGCTCACTCACTCACGAACTCACACACACACTCACTCACTCACTCACCCACTCACCCACTCACTCACCCACTCACTCACTCAATCACTCACTCACTCACTCACCCACCCACTCACTCACTCACCCACTCACTCATCCACTCACTCACTCACCAACCCACTCACCCACCCAGCCACTCACTCACTCACCCACTCACCCACCCACCCACTCACTCACCCACTCACCCACACACTCACTCACCCACTCACTCACCCACTCACCCACTCACCCACACAATCACTCACCCACTCACTCACCCACTCACCCACTCAATCACTCACCCACTCACCCACCCACTCACCCACACATTCCACCACTCACTCAGTCACCCACTCACCCACTCACCCACTCACCCACCCACCCACTCACTCACTCACCCACTCACTCAGTCACCCACTCACTCACTTACTCACCCACACACTCCCCCACTCACCCACTCACCCACTCACTCACTCACCCACCCAATCACTCACCCACTCACTCAATTACCCACTCACTCACCCACCCACTCACCCACTCACTCACCCACTCACTCACTCACTCACCCACTCACTCACCCACTCACTCACTCACCCACTCACACACTCACTCACTCACCCACTCACCCACTCACTCACCTACTCACTCATCCACTCACCCACCCACCCACCCACTCACTCACTCACCCACTCACCCACCCACCCATTCACCGACCCACCCACTCACCCACTCACCCACCCACACACCCACTCACTCACTCACCCACCCACCCACCCACACACTCACCCACACACTCACTCACCCACTCACCCACCCTCTCACCCACTCACTCACTCACTCACCCACTCACTCACCCACCCACCCACTCACTCACCCACTCACTCACTCACTCACCCACCCACCCACTCACTCACCCACTCACTCACTCACCCACCCACCCACTCACTCAACCACTCACTCACCCACTCACCGACACACCCACTCACTCATCCCACTCACTCACTCGCACTCACTCACCCACTCACTCACCCACTCACACACTCACTCACTCACCCACTCACCCACTCACTCACCCACTCAGTCACCCACTCACCCACCCACCCACTCACTTACTCACCCACTCACCCACCCACCCACTCACCCACCCACCCACTCACCCACTCACCCACTCACCCACCCACTCACTCACTCACCCACCCACCCACTCACTCACCCACTCACTCACTCACTCACCCACCCACTCACTCACCCACTCACTCACTCACCCACCCACTCACCCACTCACTCACCCACCCACCCACTCACTCACCCACTCATCCACTCACCCACACACCCACTCACTCACCCATTCACTCACCCACTCACTCACTCACTCACCCACTCACCCACCCACCCACCCACACACTCACTCACCCACTCACCCACCCACCCACTCACTCACCCACTCACTCACCCACTCACCCACCCGCCCACTCATCCACTCACCCACTCACTCACCCACCCACTCACTCACCCACTCACTCACCTACTCACCCACGCACTCACTCACCCACTCACTCACCCACTCACCCACCCACCCATCCACTCACCCACTCACTCACCCACTCACTCACCCACCCACCAACTCATCCACTCACTCACTCACCCATTCACTCACCCACTCACTCACTCACCAACTCACCCACCCACCCACCCACACACTCACTCACCCACCCACCCACTCACTCACTCACTCACCCACTCACCCACCCACCCACTCACTCACCCACTCGCCCACACACTCACTCACCCACTCACTCACCCACTCACCCACTCACCCACACAATCACTCACCCACTCACTCACCCACTCACCCACTCAATCACTCACCCACCCACTCACTCACACATTCCCCCACTCACTCAGTCACCCACTCACCCACTCACCCACTCACCCACCCACTCACTCACTCACTCACCCACTCACTCACTGATTCACCCACTCACTCAGTCACCCACTCACTCACTTACTCAACCACACACTCCCCCACTCACCCACTCACCCACACACTCACTCACCCACTCACCCACCCACTCACCCACTCACTCACTCACCCACTCACTCACCCACCCACCCACCCACTCACTCACCCACTCACTCACTCACCCACCCAATCACTCACCCACTCACTCACTCACCCACTCACTCATCCACCCACTCACCCACTCACCCACCCACTCACTCACCCACTCATTCACTGATTCACCCACTCACTCACTCACTCACGAACTCACACACACACTCACTCACTCACTCACCCACTCACCCACTCACTCACCCACTCACTCACTCAATCACTCACTCACTCACCCACCCACTCACTCACTCACCCACTCACTCACTCACTCACCAACCCACTCACCCACCCAGCCACTCACTCACTCACCCACTCACCCACCCACCCACTCACTCACCCACTCACCCACACACTCACTCACCCACTCACTCACCCACTCACCCACTCACCCACACAATCACTCACCCACTCACTCACCCACTCACCCACTCAATCACTCACCCACTCACCCACCCACTCACCCACACATTCCACCACTCACTCAGTCACCCACTCACCCACTCACCCACTCACCCACCCACTCACTCACTCACCCACTCACTCAGTCACCCACTCACTCACTTACTCACCCACACACTCCCCCACTCACCCACTCATCCACTCACTCACTCACCCACCCAATCACTCACCCACTCACTCAATCACCCACTCACTCACCCACCCACTCACCCACTCACTCACCCACTCACTCACTCACTCACCCACTCACTCACCCACTCACTCACTCACCCACTCACACACTCACTCACTCACCCACTCACCCACTCACTCACCTACTCACTCATCCACTCACCCACCCACCCACTCACTCACTCACCCACTCACCCACCCACCCATTCACCGACCCACCCACTCACCCACTCACCCACCCACACACCCACTCACTCACTCACCCACCCACCCACCCACACACTCACCCACACACTCACTCACCCACTCACCCACCCTCTCACCCACTCACTCACTCACTCACCCACTCACTCACCCACCCACCCACTCACTCACCCACTCACTCACTCACTCACCCACCCACCCACTCACTCACCCACTCACTCACTCACCCACCCACCCACTCACTCAACCACTCACTCACCCACTCACCGACACACCCACTCACTCATCCCACTCACTCACTCGCACTCACTCACCCACTCACTCACCCACTCACACACTCACTCACTCACCCACTCACCCACTCACTCACCCACTCACTCACCCACTCACCCACCCACCCACTCACTTACTCACCCACTCACCCACCCACCCACTCACCCACCCACCCACTCACCCACTCACCCACTCACCCACCCACTCACTCACTCACCCACCCACCCACTCACTCACCCACTCACTCACTCACCCACCCACTCACTCACCCACTCACTCACTCACCCACCCACTCACCCACTCACTCACCCACCCACCCACTCACTCACCCACTCATCCACTCACCCACACACCCACTCACTCACCCATTCACTCACCCACTCACTCACTCACTCACCCACTCACCCACCCACCCACCCACACACTCACTCACCCACTCACCCACCCACCCACCCACTCACTCACCCACTCACTCACCCACTCACCCACCCGCCCACTCATCCACTCACCCACTCACTCACTCACCCACCCACTCACTCACCCACTCACTCACCTACTCACCCACGCACTCACTCACCCACTCACTCACCCACTCACCCGCCCACTGATCCACTCACCCACTCACTCACTCACCCACCCACCCACTCACTCACTCACTCACTCACCCACTCACCCACCCACCCACTCACTCACCTACTCACCCACGCACTCACTCACCCACTCACTCACCCACTCACCCACCCACCCATCCACTCACCCACTCACTCACCCACTCACTCACCCACCCACCAACTCATCCACTCACTCACTCACCCATTCACTCACCCACTCACTCACTCACCAACTCACCCACCCACCCACCCACACACTCACTCACCCACCCACCCACTCACTCACTCACTCACCCACTCACCCACCCACCCACTCACTCACCCACTCGCCCACACACTCACTCACCCACTCACTCACCCACTCACCCACTCACCCACACAATCACTCACCCACTCACTCACCCACTCACCCACTCAATCACTCACCCACCCACTCACTCACACATTCCCACACTCACTCAGTCACCCACTCACCCACTCACCCACTCACCCACCCACTCACTCACTCACTCACCCACTCACTCACTGATTCACCCACTCACTCAGTCACCCACTCACTCACTTACTCAACCACACACTCCCCCACTCACCCACTCACCCACACACTCACTCACCCACTCACCCACCCACTCACCCACTCACTCACTCACCCACTCACTCACTCACCCACCCACCGACCCACTCACTCACCCACTCACTCACTCACCCACCCAATCACTCACCCACTCACTCACTCACCCACTCACTCATCCACCCACTCACTCACTCACCCACCCACTCACTCACCCACTCATTCACTGATTCACCCACTCACTCACTCACTCACGAACTCACACACACACTCACTCACTCACTCACCCACTCACCCACTCACTCACCCACTCACTCACTCAATCACTCACTCACTCACCCACCCACTCACTCACTCACCCACTCACTCATCCACTCACTCACTCACCAACCCACTCACCCACCCAGCCACTCACTCACTCACCCACTCACCCACCCACCCACTCACTCACCACTCACCCACCTCACTCACTCACTCACTCACCCACCACTCACCCACACAATCACTCACCCACTCACTCACCCACTCACCCACTCAACTCACCCACTCACCCACCCACTCACCCACACATTCCACCACTCACTCAGTCACCCACTCACCCACTCACCCACTCACCCACCCACCCACTCACTCACTCACCCACTCACTCAGTCACCCACTCACTCACTTACTCACCCACACACTCCCCCACTCACCCACTCACCCACTCACTCACTCACCCACCCAATCACTCACCCACTCACTCAATCACCCACTCACTCACCCACCCACTCACCCACTCACTCACCCACTCACTCACTCACCCACTCACTCACCCACTCACTCACTCACCCACTCACACACTCACTCACTCACCCACCACCCACTCACTCACCTACTCACTCATCCACCACCCCACCCACTCACTCACACCCACCCACCCATTCACCGACCCACCCACTCACCCACTCACCCACCCCACCCACTCACTCACTCACCCCCCACCACCCACACACTCACCCACACACTCACTCACCCACTCACCCACCCTCTCACCCACTCACTCACTCACTCACCCACTCACTCACCCACCCACCCACTCACTCACCCACTCACTCACCCACTCACCACCCACCCACTCACTCACCCACTCACTCACTCACCCACCCACCCACTCACTCAACCACTCACTCACCCACTCACCGACACACCCACTCACTCATCCCACTCACTCACTCACTCGCACTCACTCACCCACTCACCACCACTCACTCACCCTCACTCACCCACTCACCCACTCACTCACTCACCCACCACTCACTCCCACCCACCTCACTCACCCACTCACTCACTCACCCACCCACTCACCCACTCACTCACCCACCCCCCACTCACTCACCCACTCATCCACTCACCCACACACCCACTCACTCACCCATTCACTCACCCACTCACTCACTCACTCACCCACTCACCCACCCACCCACCCACACACTCACTCACCCACTCACCCACCCACCCACCCACTCACTCCACCCACTCACTCACCCACTCACCCACTCACCCACACAATCACTCACCCACTCACTCACCCACTCACCCACTCAATCACTCACCCACTCACCCACCCACTCACCCACACATTCCACCACTCACTCAGTCACCCACTCACCCACTCACCCACTCACCCACCCACCCACTCACTCACTCACCCACTCACTCAGTCACCCACTCACTCACTTACTCACCCACACACTCCCCCACTCACCCACTCACCCACTCACTCACTCACCCACCCAATCACTCACCCACTCACTCAATCACCCACTCACTCACCCACCCACTCACCCACTCACTCACCCACTCACTCACTCACTCACCCACTCACTCACCCACTCACTCACTCACCCACTCACACACTCACTCACTCACCCACTCACCCACTCACTCACCTACTCACTCATCCACTCACCCACCCACCCACTCACTCACTCACCCACTCACCCACCCACCCATTCACCGACCCACCCACTCACCCACTCACCCACCCACACACCCACTCACTCACTCACCCACCCACCCACCCACACACTCACCCACACACTCACTCACCCACTCACCCACCCTCTCACCCACTCACTCACTCACTCACTCACCCACTCACTCACCCACCCACCCACTCACTCACCCACTCACTCACTCACTCACCCACCCACCCACTCACTCACCCACTCACTCACTCACCCACCCACCCACTCACTCAACCACTCACTCACCCACTCACCGACACACCCACTCACTCATCCCACTCACTCACTCGCACTCACTCACCCACTCACTCACCCACTCACACACTCACTCACTCACCCACTCACCCACTCACTCACTCACCCACTCACTCACTCACCCACCCACTCACTCAACCACTCACTCACTCACCCACCCACTCACCCACTCACTCACCCACCCACCCCTCACTCACCCACTCATCCACTCACCCACACACCCACTCACTCACCCATTCACTCACCCACTCACTCACTCACTCACCCACTCACCCACCCACCCACCCACACACTCACTCACCCACTCACCCACCCACCCACCCACCCACTCACTCACCCACTCACTCACCCACTCACCCACCCGCCCACTCATCCACTCACCACTCACTCACTCACCCACCCACTCACTCACCCACTCACTCACCTACTCACCCACGCACTCACTCACCCACTCACTCACCCACTCACCCACCCACCCATCCACTCACCCACTCACTCACCCACTCACTCACCCACCCACCAACTCATCCACTCACTCACTCACCCATTCACTCACCCACTCACTCACTCACCAACTCACCCACCCACCCACCCACACACTCACTCACCCACCCACCCACTCACTCACTCACTCACCCACTCACCCACCCACCCACTCACTCACCCACTCGCCCACACACTCACTCATCCACTCACTCACCCACTCACCCACTCACCCACACAATCACTCACCCACTCACTCACCCACTCACCCACTCAATCACTCACCCACCCACTCACTCACACATTCCCCCACTCACTCAGTCACCCACTCACCCACTCACCCACCCACTCACTCACTCACTCACCCACTCACTCACTGATTCACTCACTCACTCAGTCACCCACTCACTCACTTACTCAACCCCACTCCCCCACTCACCCACTCACCCACACACTCACTCACCCACTCACCCACCCACTCACCACTCACTCACTCACCCACTCACTCACTCACCCACCCACCCACCCACTCACTCACCCACTCACTCACTCACCCACCCAATCACTCACCCACTCACTCACTCACCCACTCACTCATCCACCCACTCACCCACTCACCCACCCACTCACTCACCCACTCATTCACTGATTCACCCACTCACTCACTCACTCACGAACTCACCCACACACTCACTCACTCACTCACCACTCACCCACTCACCCACCCACTCACCCACACATTCCACCACTCACTCAGTCACCCACTCACCCACTCACCCACTCACCCACCCACCCACTCACTCACTCACCCACTCACTCAGTCACCCACTCACTCACTTACTCACCCACACACTCCCCCACTCACCCACTCACCCACTCACTCACTCACCCACCCAATCACTCACCCACTCACTCAATCACCCACTCACTCACCCACCCACTCACCCACTCACTCACCCACTCACTCACTCACTCACCCACTCACTCACTCACCCACTCACTCACTCACCCACTCACACACTCACTCACTCACCCACTCACCCACTCACTCACCTACTCACTCATCCACTCACCCACCCACCCACCCACTCACTCACTCACCCACTCACCCACCCACCCATTCACCGACCCACCCACTCACCCACTCACCCACCCACACACCCACTCACTCACTCACCCACCCACCCACCCACACACTCACCCACACACTCACTCACCCACTCACCCACCCTCTCACCCACTCACTCACTCACTCACCCACTCACTCACCCACCCACCCACTCACTCACCCACTCACTCACTCACCCACCCACCCACTCACTCACCCACTCACTCACTCACCCACCCACCCACTCACTCAACCACTCACTCACCCACTCACCGACACACCCACTCACTCATCCCACTCACTCACTCGCACTCACTCACCCACTCACTCACCCACTCACACACTCACTCACTCACCCACTCACCCACTCACTCACTCACCCACTCATTCACTCACCCACCCACTCACTCACCCACTCACTCACTCACCCACCCACTCACCCACTCACTCACCCACCCACCCACTCACTCACCCACTCATCCACTCACCCACACACCCACTCACTCACCCATTCACTCACCCACTCACTCACTCACTCACCCACTCACCCACCCACCCACCCACACACTCACTCACCCACTCACCCACCCACCCACCCACCCACCCACTCACTCACCACTCACTCACCCACTCACCCACCCGCCCACTCATCCACTCACCCACTCACTCACTCACCCACCCACTCACTCACCCACTCACTCACCTACTCACCCACGCACTCACTCACCCACTCACTCACCCACTCACCCACCCACCCATCCACTCACCCACTCACTCACCCACTCACTCACCCACCCACCAACTCATCCACTCACTCACTCACCCATTCACTCACCCACTCACTCACTCACCAACTCACCCACCCACCCACCCACACACTCACTCACCCACCCACCCACTCACTCACTCACTCACCCACTCACCCACCCACCCACTCACTCACCCACTCGCCCACACACTCACTCACCCACTCACTCACCCACTCACCCACTCACCCACACAATCACTCACCCACTCACTCACCCACTCACCCACTCAATCACTCACCCACCCACTCACTCACACATTCCCCCACTCACTCAGTCACCCACTCACCCACTCACCCACCCACTCACTCACTCACTCACCCACTCACTCACTGATTCACCCACTCACTCAGTCACCCACTCACTCACTTACTCAACCACACACTCCCCCACTCACCCACTCACCCACACACTCACTCACCCACTCACCCACCCACTCACCCCAATCACTCACTCACCCACTCACTCACTCACCCACCCACCCACCCACTCACTCACCCACTCACTCACTCACCCACCCCAATCACTCACCCACTCACTCACTCACCCACTCACTCATCCACCCACTCACCCACTCACCCACCCACTCACTCACCCACTCATTCACTGATTCACCCACTCACTCACTCACTCACGAACTCACCCACACACTCACTCACTCATCACCCACTCACCCACTCACTCACTCACCCACTCACTCAATCACTCACTCACTCACCCACCCACTCACTCACTCACCCACTCACTCATCCACTCACTCACTCACCAACCACTCACCCACCCCACCTCACTCACTCACCCACTCACCCACCCACCCACTCACTCACCCACTCACCCACACACTCACTCACCCACTCACTCACCCACTCACCCACTCACCCACACAATCACTCACCCACTCACTCACCCACTCACCCACTCAATCACTCACCCACTCACCCACCCACTCACCCACACATTCCCCCACTCACTCAGTCACCCACTCACCCACTCACCCACTCACCCACCCACTCACTCAACCACTCACTCACTCACCCACTCACTCACTGATTCACCCACTCACTCAGTCACCCACTCACTCACTTACTCACCCAAACACTCCCCCACTCACCCACTCACCCACTCACTCACCCACCCAATCACTCACCCACTCACTCAATCACCCACTCACTCACCCACCCACTCACCCACTCACTCACCCACTCACTCACTCACTCACCCACTCACTGACCCACTCACTCACTCACCCACTCACCTCACTCACCAACTCACCCACCCACCCACCCACACACTCACTCACCCACCCACCCACTCACTCACTCACTCACCCACTCACCCACCCACCCACTCACTCACCCACTCGCCCACACACTCACTCACCCACTCACTCACCCACTCACCCACTCACCCACACAATCACTCACCCACTCACTCACCACTCACCCACTCAATCACTCACCCACCCACTCACTCACACATTCCCCCACTCACTCAGTCACCCACTCACCCACTCACCCACCCACTCACTCACTCACTCACCCACTCACTCACTGATTCACCCACTCACTCAGTCACCCACTCACTCACTTACTCAACCACACACTCCCCCACTCACCCACTCACCCACACACTCACTCACCCACTCACCCACCCACTCACCCACTCACTCACTCACCCACTCACTCACTCACCCACCCACCCACCCACTCACTCACACTCACCCACTCACTCACTCACCCACTCACTCAATCACTCACTCACTCACCCACCCACTCACTCACTCACCCACTCACTCATCCACTCACTCACTCACCACCCACTCACCCAACCACCCACTCACTCACTCACCCACTCACCCACCCACCCACTCACTCACCCACTCACCCACACACTCACTCACCCACTCACTCACCCACTCACCCACTCACCCACACAATCACTCACCCACTCACTCACCCACTCACCCACTCAATCACTCACCCACTCACCCACCCACTCACCCACACATTCCCCCACTCACTCAGTCACCCACTCACCCACTCACCCACTCACCCACCCACTCACTCAACCACTCACTCACTCACCCACTCACTCACTGATTCACCCACTCACTCAGTCACCCACTCACTCACTTACTCACCCAAACACTCCCCCACTCACCCACTCACCCACTCACTCACCCACCCAATCACTCACCCACTCACTCAATCACCCACTCACTCACCCACCCACTCACCCACTCACTCACCCACTCACTCACTCACTCACCCACTCACTGACCCACTCACTCACTCACCCACTCACTCACTCACCAACTCACCCACCCACCCACCCACACACTCACTCACCCACCCACCCACTCACTCACTCACTCACCCACTCACCCACCCACCCACTCACTCACCCACTCGCCCACACACTCACTCACCCACTCACTCACCCACTCACCCACTCACCCACACAATCACTCACCCACTCACTCACCCACTCACCCACTCAATCACTCACCCACCCACTCACTCACACATTCCCCCACTCACTCAGTCACCCACTCACCCACTCACCCACCCACTCACTCACTCACTCACCCACTCACTCACTGATTCACCCACTCACTCAGTCACCCACTCACTCACTTACTCAACCACACACTCCCCACTCACCCACTCACCCACACACTCACTCACCCACTCACCCACCCACTCACCCACTCACTCACTCACCCACTCACTCACTCACCCACCCACCCACCCACTCACTCACCCACTCACTCACTCACCCACCCAATCACTCACCCACTCACTCACTCACCCACTCACTCATCCACCCACTCACCCACTCACCCACCCACTCACTCACCCACTCATTCACTGATTCACCCACTCACTCACTCACTCACGAACTCACCCACACACTCACTCACTCACCCACCACTCACCCACTCACTCACTCACCCACTCACTCAATCACTCACTCACTCACCCACCCACTCTCACCAGGGGGGGACCCCCCCCCCCCCCCCCCCCCCCCCCCCCACTCACCCCACCACCCACTCACTCACTCACCCACTCACCCACCACTCATCCACTCACTCACTTCACCAACCCACTCACCCAACCACCCACTCACTCACTCACCCACTCAACCCACACACTCACTCACCCCCACCCACCCACTCACCCACACAATCACTCACCCCACTCACTCACCCACTCACCCACTCAATCACTCACCCACTCACCCACCCACTCACCCACACATTCCCCCACTCACTCAGTCACCCACTCACCCACTCACCCACTCACCCACCCACTCACTCAACCACTCACTCACTCACCCACTCACTCACTGATTCACCCACTCACTCAGTCACCCACTCACTCACTTACTCACCCAAACACTCCCCCACTCACCCACTCACCCACTCACTCACTCAATCACCCACTCACTCACCCACCCACTCACCCACTCACTCACCCACTCACCACTCACTCACTCACCCACTCACTGACCCACTCACTCACTCACCCACTCACACACTCACTCACTCACTCACCCACTCACCCACTCACTCACCTACTCACTCATCCACTCACCCACCCACCCACCCACTCACTCACTCACCCACTCACCCACCCACCCACTCACCGACCCACCCACTCACCCCTCACCCACCCACACACCCACCCACTCACTCACTCACCCACCCACACACCCACTCACTCACTCACCCACCCACCCACACACTCACCCACACACTCACTCACCCACTCACCCACCCTCTCACCCACTCACTCACTCACCCACTCACTCACCCACCCACCCACTCACTCACCCACTCACTCACTCACCCACCCACTCACTCACCCACTCACTCACTCACTCACCCACCCACCCACTCACTCAACCACTCACTCACCCACTCACCGACCCACCCAATCACTCACCCACTCACTCACTCGCACTCACTCACCCACTCACTCACCCACTGACACACTCACTCACTCACCCACTCACCCACTCACTCACCCACTCACTCACCCACTCACCCACCCACTCACTCACTCACTCACCACTCCTCACCCACTCACCCACTCACCCACTCACCCACTCACCCACTCACCCACCCACTCACTCACCCAATCACTCACTCACCCACCTACTCACTCACCCACTCACTCACTCACCCACCCACTCACCCACTCACTCACCCACCCACCCACTCACTCACCCACTCATCCACTCACCCACACACCTACTCACTCACCCATTCACTCACCCACTCACTCACTCACTCACCCACTCACCCACCCACCCACCCACACACTCACTCACCCACTCACCCACCCACCCACCCACTCACTCACCCACTCACTCACCCACTCACCCACCCGCCCACTCATCCACTCACTCACTCACTCACCACCCACTCACTCACTCACCCACTCACTCACCTACTCACCCACGCACTCACTCACCACTCACTCACCCACTCACCCACCCACCCATCCACTCACCCACTCACTACCCACTCACCCACCCACCCACCAACTCATCCACTCACTCACTCACCCATTCACTCACCCACTCACTCACTCACCCACTCACCCACCCACCCACCCACACACTCACTCACCCACCCACTCACTCACTCACTCACCCACTCACTCACCCACTCACCCACCCACCCACCCACACACTCACTCACCCACCCACCCACTCACTCACTCACTCACCCACTCACCCACCCACCCACTCACTCACCCACTCGCCCACACACTCACTCACCTACTCACTCACCCACTCACCCACTCACCCACACAATCACTCACCCACTCACTCACCCACTCACCCACTCAATCACTCACCCACCACTCACCCACACATTCCCCCACTCACTCAGTCACCCACTCACCCACTCACCCACCCATTCACTCACTGACTCACTCACTGATTCACCCACTCACTCAGCCACCCACTCACTCACTTACTCACCCACACACTCCCCCACTCACCCACTCACCCACACACTCACTCACCCACTCACCCACCCACTCACCCACTCACTCACTCACCCACTCACTCACCCACCCACCCACCCACTCACTCACCCACTCACTCACTCACCCACCCAATCACTCACCCACTCACTCACTCACCCACTCACTCACCCACCCACTCACCCACTCACCCACCCACTCACTCACCCACTCACTCACTCACTCACCCACTCACTCACCCACTCACTCACTCACTCACCCACTCACACACTCACTCACTCACCCACTCACCCACTCACTCACCTACTCACTCATCCACTCACCCACCCACCCACCCACTCACCCACCCACTCACTCACTCACTCACCCCACTCACACCACTCACCTCACTCACCACTCACCACTCACTCACTCACCCACTCACCCACTCACTCACCTACTCACTCATCCACTCACCCACCCACCCACTCACTCACCCACCCGCCCACTCATCCACTCACCCACTCACTCACTCACCCACCCACTCACTCACCCACTCACTCACCTACTCACCCACGCACTCACTCACCCACTCACTCACCCACTCACCCACCCACCCATCCACTCACCCACTCACTAACCCACTCACCCACCCACCCACCAACTCATCCACTCACTCACTCACCCATTCACTCACCCACTCACTCACTCACCCACTCACCCACCCACCCACCCACACACTCACTCACCCACCCACTCACTCACTCACTCACCCACTCACTCACCCACTCACCCACCCACCCACCCACACACTCACTCACCCACCCACCCACTCACTCACTCACTCACCCACTCACCCACCCACTCACTCACCCACTCGCCCACACACTCACTCACCTACTCACTCACCCACTCACCCACTCACCCACACAATCACTCACCCACTCACTCACCCACTCACCCACTCAATCACTCACCCACCCACTCACCCACACATTCCCCCACTCACTCAGTCACCCACTCACCCACTCACCCACCCATTCACTCACTGACTCACTCACTGATTCACCCACTCACTCAGCCACCCACTCACTCACTTACTCAACCACACACTCCCCCACTCACCCACTCACCCACACACTCACTCACCCACTCACCCACCCACTCACCCACTCACTCACTCACCCACTCACTCACCCACCCACCCACCCACTCACTCACCCACTCACTCACTCACCCACCCAATCACTCACCACTCACTCACCCACTCACTCACCCACCCACTCACCCACTCACCCCACCCCACTCACCCACTCACTCACTCACTCACCCACTCACTCACCCACTCACTCACTCACTCACCCACTCACACACTCACTCACTCACCCACTCACCCACTCACTCACCTACTCACTCATCCACTCACCCACCCACCCACCCACTCACCCACCCACCCACTCACCCACCCACCCACTCACCCACCCTCTCACCCACTCACTCACTCACTCACCCACTCACTCACCCACCCACCCACTCACTCACCCACTCACTCACTCACCCACCCACTCACTCACTCACCCACCCACCCACCCACTCACTCACCCACTCACCCACTCACCCACCCACCCACTCACTCATCCCACTCACTCACTCACCAACTCACTCACCCACTCACTCACCCACTCACACACTCACTCACTCACCCACTCACCCACTCACTCACCCACTCACTCACCCACTCACCCACCCACCCACCCACTCACTCACCCACTCACCCACACCCACCCACCACTCACCCACCCACTGACTCACCCACTCACCCACTCACCCACCCACTCACTCACTCACCCACCCACCCACTCACTCACCCACTCACTCACCCACTCACTCACCCACTCACTCACCCACCCACCCATTCAATCACCCACTCACTCACCCACCCACTCACTCACCCACTCACTCACCCACTCACTCACTCACCCACCCACCCACTCACCCACTAACTCACCCACCCACCCACTCACTCACCCACTCATCCACTCACCCACACACCCACTCACTCACCCATTCACTCACCCACTCACTCACTCACCCACTCACCCACCCACCCACCCACACACTCACTCACCCACTCACCCACCCACCCACCCACACACTCCCTCACCCACTCACTCACTCACCCACCCACTCACTCACCCACTCACTCACCCACTCACCCACTCACCCACCCACCCACTCATCCACTCACCCACTCACTCACTCACCCACCCACTCACTCACCCACTCACTCACCCACCCACTCACTCACCCACTCACTCACCCACTCACCCACCCACCTACCCATCCACTCACCCACTCACTCACCCACCCACCCACTCATCCACTCACTCACTCACCCATTCACTCACCCACTCACTCACTCACCCACTCACCCACCCACACACTCACTCACCCCCTCACCCACCGACCCACAAACTTACTCACCCACTCACTCACCCACCCACTCACTCACCCACTCACTAACCCACTCACCCACCCACCCACTCATCCACTCCACCCACTCACTCACTCACCCACCCACTCACTCACCCACTCACCCACCCACGCACCCACTCACTCACTCACCCACTCACTCACTCACCTACTCACTCACCCACTCACTCACTCACTCACCCACTCACTCACCCACTCACTCACCCACCCACCCACCCACTCACCACTCACTCACTCACCCACTCACTCACTCACCCACCCACCCACTCACTCACTCACCCACTCACTCACCCACCCACCCACTCACCCACCCACGACTCACTCACCCACCCACTCCACCACCCACTCACCCACCCACCCACTACACCCACTCACTCACTCACTCACCCACTCACTCACTCACCCACTCACTCACCCACTCACCCACTCACTCACTCACTCACCACCTCACCCACTCACTCACCTCTCACCCACTCACCCACCACTCACTCACTCATCCCACTCCACTCACTCACTCACTACACCCTCACACCACCACTCACTCACTCACCCACTCACCCACACACCCACTCACTCACCCATCCACTCACTCACCCACTCACCCACTCACTCACTTCACCTCACTCACCCACTCACCCACCCACTCACTCACCCACCCACTCACTCACCCACTCACCCACTCACTCACTCACCCACTCACTCACTCACTCACCCACTCACTCACCCACCCACTCACTCACCCACTCACTCACCCACCCACCGACTCACTCACCCACTCACTCACCCACTCACCCACTCCTTCACCCAATCACTCACTCACTCACTCACCCACTCATCCACCCACTCACTCACTCACCCACTCACTCACTCACCCACCCACCCACTCACCCACTCACTCACTCACCCACTCACTCACTCACTCACCCACTCACTCACTCACTTACCCACCCACCCACTCACCCACTCACTCACCCACTCACCCAACCACCCACTCACTCATCCACCCACCCACTCACCCACTCACTCACTCACCCACTCACCCACTCACTCACTCACCCACTCACTCACTCACCCACCCACCCACTCACCCACTCACTCACCCACTCACCCAACCACCCACTCACTCATCCACCCACCCACTCACCCACTCACTCACTCACCCACTCACCCACTCACTCACTCACCCACTCACTCACTCACCCACCCACCCACTCACCCACTCACTCACCCACTCACCCAACCACCCACTCACTCATCCACTCACCCACCAACCCACCCACTCACTCATCCACTCACCCACCCACTCACTCATCCACTCATCCACTCACTCACTCACTGATTCACCAACCCAATGAACCGCCCCCTATACAATTTCGAGCCGAGAATGTTTCTGAACCGGTTTATTTCGAAACGTGTAAAAGCAGACAAAGCTCCCCCAGGTAGCCTCTAGCAGGGTTTTAGGGGCAAGTGCTGTTACACAGACACAGACAAAGCTCCCCCACGTAGCCTCTAGCATGCTGTAGGGGCAAGTGCTGGTACAGAGACACAGACAAAGCTACCCCAGGTAGCCTGTAGTAGGGCTGTAGGGGCAAGTGCTGTCACACAGACACAGACAAAGCTACCCCAGGTAGCCTCTAACAGGGCTGCAGGGGCAAGTGCTGTTCCAAAGACACAGACAAAGCTACCCCAGGTAGCCTCTAACAGGGCTGTAGGGGCAAGTGCTGTCACACAGACACAGACAAAGCTCCCCCAGGTAGCCTCTAACAGGGCTGTAGGGGCAAGTGCTGTCACACAGACACAGACAAAGCTACCCCAGGTAGCCTCTAACAGGGCTGTAGGTGCAAGTGATGTCACACACAGACACAGACAACGGTCCCAAAGGTAGCCTCTAGCAGTGCTTTAGGGGCAATTGCTGTTACAAAGACACAGACAAAGCTACCCCAGGTAGCCTCTAACAGGGCTGTAGGGGCAAGTGCTGTTACATAGACAAAGACAAATCTACCACCAGGTACACTCTAGCAGTCTGTAGGGGCAAGTGCTGTTACACAGACACAGACAAAGCTACCCCAGGTATCCTCTAGCAGGGCTGTAGGGGCAAGTGCAGTTACACAGACACAGACAAAGCTACCCCAGGTAGCCTCTAGCAGGGCTGTAGGGGCAAGTGCTGTCACACAGACACAGACAAAGCTACCCCAGGTAGCCTCTAGCAGGGCTTTAGGGGCAAGTGCAGTTACACAGACACAGACAAAGCTACCTCAGGTAGCCTCTAGCAGGGCTGTAGGGGCAAGTGCTGTCACGCACAGACACAGACAAAGCTACCCCAGGTAGCCTCTAGCAGGACTTTAGGGGCAAGTCCTGTTACACAGACACAGACAAAGCTACCCCAAGTAGCCTCTAGCAGGGCTGTAGGAACAATTCCAGTCACACAGACACAGACAAAGCTCCCCCAAGTAGCCTCTAACAGGGCTGTAGGGGCAAGTGCTGTCACACAGACAAAGCTACCCCAGGTAGCCTCTAGCAGGCTGTAGGGGCAAGTGCTGTCACACACAGACACAGACAAAGCTACCCCACTTAGCCTCTAGCAGGGCTGTAGGGGCAAGTGCTGTCACACACAGACACAGACAAAGCTACCCCAGGTAGCCTCTAGCAGGCTGTAGGGGCAAGTGCTGTCACACACAGACACAGACAAAGCTACCCCAGGTAGCCTCTAGCATGGCTATAGGGGCAATTGCTGTCACACAGACACAGACAAAGCTACCCCAGGTAGCCTCTAGCAGGGCTGTAGGGGCAAGTGCAGTTACACAGACACAGACAAAGCTCCCCCAGGTAGCCTCTATCAGGGCTGTAGGGGCAAGTGCAGTTACACAGACACAGACAAAGCTCCCCCAGGTAGCCTCTAGCAGGGCTGTAGGGGCAAGTGCTGTTACACAGACACAGACAAAGCTACCCCCAGGTAGCCTCTGGCAGGGCTGTAGGGGCAAGTGCTGTCACACAGACACAGATAAAGCTACCCTAGGTAGCCTCTAGCAGGGCTGTAGGGGCAAGTGCTGTCACACAGACACAGACAAAGCTACCCCAGGTAGCCTCTAGCAGGGCTGTAGGGGCAAGTGCTGTCACACAGACACAGATAAAGCTACCCCAGGTAGCCTCTAGCAGGGCTGTAGGGTCAAGTGCTGTTACCCCTCTAGAGAGCGTCGTTGAGCTCAGGTTGACAGCTCTGGGTGGATTTTATTTTTTTATTTAAATCTTTCGTGACTGCAGGGATTCATATTCTTGGTTCTGTCGGTTAATGTCACCACCACGTTGATAGAGAAACAATAAAAATAATAAAAATATAAAACAATAAAATTATTGTAAAACAATAAAATTATTATCCTTGGTTCTTTCGGTTAAAGTCACCACCACGTAGATAGGGGAAGCAATAAAATTATAAAAATATAAAACAATAAAATTATTGTAAAACAATAAAATTATTATTCTTGGTTCTTTCGGTTAAGTCACCACCACGTAGATAGGGAAACAATAAAATAATAAAAATATAAAACAATAAAATTATTGTAAAACAATAAAATTATTATCCTTGGTTCTTTCGGTTAAAGTCACCACCACGTAGATAGACAAACAATAAAAATAATAAAAATATAAAACAATAAAATTATTGTAAAACAATAAAATTATTATTCTTGGTTCTGTCGCTTAAAGTCACCACCACGTACATAGGGAAACACTTCAATAATAAAAATCTAAAACAATAAAATTCTCACGACGTTTCGACTGCAACACAAGCAATCATCATCAGGTGTGAAAACCATAGCAAGAACATTTAAAAAAAAATTACATTTCAAATTTTTTAAAATGTTCTTGCTGTGGTTTTCACACCTGATGATGATTGCTTGTGTTGCAGTAGAAACGTCGTGAGAATTTTATTGTTTTGCAATAATTTTATTGGTTTATATTTTTATTATTTTTATTGTTTCCCTATCTACGTGCCGGTGACTTTAACCGAAAGAACCAAGAATAATAATTTTATTGTTTTACAATAATTTAATTGTTTTATATTTTTATTATTTTATTGTTTCCCTATCTACGTGGTGGTTATTTTAACCCAGAGAACCAAGAATAATAATTTTATTGTTTTACAATAATTTTATTGTTTTATATTTTTATTATTTTATTGTTTCCCTACCTACGCGGTGGTGACTTTAACCCTAAGAACCAAGAATAATAATTTTATTGTTTTATATTTTTATTATTTTATTGTTTCCCTATCTACGTGGTGGTGACTTTAACCCAAAGAACCAAGAATAATAATTTTATTGTTTTACAATAATTTTATTGTTTTATATTTTTATTATTATTATTGTTTCCCTATCTACGTGGTGGTGACTTTAACCCAAAGAACCAAGAATAATAATTTTATTGTTTTATATTTTTATTATTTTATTGTTTCCCTACCTATGCGGTGGTAACTTTAACCCTAAGAACCAGGACTATTGAACCTCTGGGTTGGCCACCAGCGATCTCGGAGTGCGCTGGCGACCCCTACAGGACAGGATGGGGCCAGCTACCGGGACGAACGGAACGTGACCCCTAAAGGCGAAGGTTCTGGAATGTGGGCGTGGCCACGCCGACGTGACGTCGAAGGCTCTGGAATGTGGGCGTGGCCACGCCGACGTGACGTCGAAGGCTCTGGAACGTGGGCGTGGCCACGCCGACGTGAAGGCGAAGGCTCTGGAACGTGGGCGTGGCCACGGAGACGTGACGGCGAAGGCTCTGGAATGTGGGCGTGGCCACGCCGACGCAGTTGTGGTTGGGGTTGTGGTTGTGGTTGTGGGTTGTTGTGGTTGTGGTTGGGGTTGTGGTTGTTGGGGTTGTTGTTGTTGTTGTTGTGGTTGTGGTTGTTGTTGTTGTGTTTGTTGTTGTTGTGGTTGTTGTTGTTGTTGTGGTTGTTGTGGTTGTGGTTGTGGTTGTTGTTGTGGTTGTTGTTGTTGTTGTGGTTGTGGTTGTTGTTGTTGCTGTTGTTGTTGTTGTGGTTGTGGTTGGGGTTGTGGTTGGGGTTGTGGTTGTTGTGGTTGTTGTTGTTGTTGTGGTTGTTGTTGTTGTGGTTGTTGTTGGGGTTGGGGTTGTTGTTGTGGTTAGCGTTGTAGTTGTTGTTGTTGTTGTTTTCACGGACCGGGGGGTTGTGGTTGTGGGTTGTTGTGGTTGTGGTTGGGGTTGTGGTTGTTGGGGTTGTTGTTGTTGTTGTTGTTGTTGTGGTTGTGGTTGTTGTTGTTGTGGTTGTTGTTGTGGTTGTTGTTGTTGTGGTTGTTGTGGTTGTGGTTGTGGTTGTTGTTGTGGTTGTTGTTGTTGTGGTTGTTGTTGTTGCTGTTGTTGTTGTTGTGGTTGTTGTTGGGGTTGTGGTTGGGGTTGTGGTTGTTGTGGTTGTTGTTGTTGTTGTGGTTGTTGTTGTTGTGGTTGTTGTTGGGGTTGGGGTTGTTGTTGTGGTTAGCGTTGTAGTTGTTGTTGTTGTTGTTGTTTTCACGGACCGGGGGGTTGTGGTTGTGGGTTGTTGTGGTTGTTGTGGGTTGTGGTTGTGGTTGTTTTTTGTTGTTGTTGTTGTTGTTGTGGTTGTTGTTGTTGTTGTGGTTGTGGTTGTTGTGGTTGTGGTTGTGGTTGTTGTTGTGGTTGTTGTTGTTGTTGTGGTTGTTGTTGTTGTTGTGGTTGTGGTTGTTGTTGTTGCTGTTGTTGTTGTTGTGGTTGTTGGTGGGGTTGTGGTTGGGGTTGTGGTTGTTGTGGTTGTTGTTGTTGTGGTTGTTGTTGTTGTTGTGGTTGTTGTTGGGGTTGGGGTTGTTGTTGTGGTTAGCGTTGTAGTTGTTGTTGTTGTTGTTTTCACGGACCGGGGGGTTGTGGTTGTGGGTTGTTGTGGTTGTTGTGGGTGTGGTTGTGGTTGGGGTTGTGGTTGGGGTTGTGGTTGGGGTTGTGGTTGTGGTTGGGGTTGTGGTTGTAGTTGGGGTTGTGGTTGGAGTTGTGGTTGGGGTTGACGTTGTTGTGGTTAGGTTTGTGGTTGGGGTTGTGGTTGGGGTTGTGGTTGGGGTTGTGGTTGGGGGTTTTGGTTGTGGTGACTTTACCGAAAGAACCAAGAATAATAATTTTATTGTTTTACAATAATTTTATTGTTTTATATTTTTATTATTTTATTGTTTCCCTATCTACGTGGTGCTGACTTTAACCCGAAGAACCAAGAATAATAATTTTATTGTTTTACAATAATTTTATTGTTTTATATTTTTATTATTTTATTGTTTCCCTATCTACGTGGTGCTGACTTTAACCTGAAGAACCAAGAATAATAATTTTATTGTTTTACAATAATTTTATTGTTTTATATTTTTATTATTTTATTGTTTCCCTATCTACGTGGTGGTGACTTTAACCTGAAGAACCAAGAATAATAATTTTATTGTTTTACAATAATTTTATTGTTTTATATTTTTATTATTTTATTGTTTCCCTACCTACGCGGTGGTGACTTTAACCCAAAGAACCAAGAATAATAATTTTATTGTTTTATATTTTTATTATTATTTTATTGTTTCCCTATCTACGTGGTGGTGACTTTAACCCAAAGAACCAAGAATAATAATTTTATTGTTTTATATTTTTATTATTTTATTGTTTCCCTACCTATGCGGTGGTGACTTTAACCCTAAGAACCAAGAATAATAATTTTATTGTTTTATATTTTTATTATTATTATTGTTTCCCTATCTACGTGGTGGTGACTTTAACCCAAAGAACCAAGAATAATAATTTTATTGTTTTATATTTTTATTAATTTATTGTTTCCCTATCTACGTGGCGGTGACTTTAACCCTAAGAACCAGGACTATTGAACCTCTGGGTTGGCCACCAGCGATCTCGGAGTGCGCTGGCGACCCCTACAGGACAGGATGGGGACAGCTACCGGGACGAACGGAACGTGACCCCTAAAGGCGAAGGTTCTGGAATGTGGGCGTGGCCACGCCGACGTGACGTCGAAGGCTCTGGAACGTGGGCGTGGCCACGCCGACGTGACGTCGAAGGCTCTGGAATGTGGGCGTGGCCACGCCGACGTGACGGCGAAGGCTCTGGAACGTGGGCGTGGCCACGCCGACGTGAAGGCGAAGGTTCTGGAATGTGGGCGTGGCCACGCCGACGTGACGTCGAAGGCTCTGGAATGTGGGCGTGGCCACGCCGACGTGAAGGCGAAGGTTCTGGAACGTGGGCGTGGCCACGCCGACACAGTTGTGGTTGGGGTTGTGGTTGTGGTTGTGGGTTGTTGTGGTTGTGGTTGGGGTTGTGGTTGTTGGGGTTGTTGTTGTTGTTGTTGTTGTGGTTGTGGTTGTTGTTGTTGTGGTTGTTGTTGTTGTGGTTGTTGTTGTTGTTGTGGTTGTTGTGGTTGTGGTTGTGGTTGTTGTTGTGGTTGTTGTTGTTGTTGTGGTTGTGGTTGTTGTTGTTGCTGTTGTTGTTGTGGTTGTTGTTGGGGTTGTGGTTGGGGTTGTGGTTGTTGTGGTTGTTGTTGTTGTTGTTGTTGTGGTTGTTGTTGTTGTGGTTGTTGTTGGGGTTGGGGTTGTTGTTGTGGTTAGCGTTGTAGTTGTTGTTGTTGTTGTTGTTTTCACGGACCGGGGGGTTGTGGTTGTGGGTTGTTGTGGTTGTGGTTGGGGTTGTGGTTGTTGGGGTTGTTGTTGTTGTTGTTGTGGTTGTGGTTGTTGTTGTTGTGGTTGTTGTTGTTGTGGTTGTTGTTGTTGTGGTTGTTGTGGTTGTGGTTGTGGTTGTTGTTGTGGTTGTTGTTGTTGTGGTTGTGGTTGTTGTTGTTGCTGTTGTTGTTGTTGTGGTTGTTGTTGGGGTTGTGGTTGGGGTTGTGGTTGTTGTGGTTGTTGTTGTTGTTGTGGTTGTTGTTGTTGTGGTTGTTGTTGGGGTTGGGGTTGTTGTTGTGGTTAGCGTTGTAGTTGTTGTTGTTGTTGTTTTCACGGACCGGGGGGTTGTGGTTGTGGGTTGTTGTGGTTGTTGTGGGTTGTGGTTGTTTTTTGTTGTTGTTGTTGTTGTGGTTGTTGTTGTTGTTGTGGTTGTGGTTGTTGTGGTTGTGGTTGTGGTTGTTGTGGTTGTTGTTGTTGTGGTTGTTGTTGTTGTGGTTGTGGTTGTTGTTGTTGCTGTTGTTGTTGTTGTGGTTGTTGGTGGGGTTGTGGTTGGGGTTGTGGTTGTTGTGGTTGTTGTTGTTGTGGTTGTTGTTGTTGTTGTGGTTGTTGTTGGGGTTGGGGTTGTTGTTGTGGTTAGCGTTGTAGTTGTTGTTGTTGTTGTTTTCACGGACCGGGGGGTTGTGGTTGTGGGTTGTTGTGGTTGTTGTGGGTGTGGTTGTGGTTGGGGTTGTGGTTGGGGTTGTGGTTGTGGTTGGGGTTGTGGTTGTAGTTGGGGTTGTGGTTGGAGTTGTGGTTGGGGTTGACGTTGTTGTGGTTAGGGTTGTGGTTGGGGTTGTGGTTGGGGTTGTGGTTGGGGGTTTTGGTTGTGGTGACTTTACCGAAAGAACCAAGAATAATAATTTTATTGTTTTACAATAATTTTATTGTTTTATATTTTTATTATTTTATTGTTTCCCTATCTACGTGGTGCTGACTTTAACCCGAAGAACCAAGAATAATAATTTTATTGTTTTACAATAATTTTATTGTTTTATATTTTTATTATTTTATTGTTTCCCTATCTACGTGGTGCTGACTTTAACCTGAAGAACCAAGAATAATAATTTTATTGTTTTACAATAATTTTATTGTTTTATATTTTTATTATTTTATTGTTTCCCTATCTACGTGGTGGTGACTTTAACCTGAAGAACCAAGAATAATAATTTTATTGTTTTACAATAATTTTATTGTTTTATATTTTTATTATTTTATTGTTTCCCTATCTACGTGGTGGTGACTTTAACCTGAAGAACCAAGAATAATAATTTTATTGTTTTACAATAATTTTATTGTTTTATATTTTTATTATTTTATTGTTTCCCTACCTACGCGGTGGTGACTTTAACCCAAAGAACCAAGAATAATAATTTTATTGTTTTATATTTTTATTATTATTTTATTGTTTCCCTACCTACGTGGTGGTGACTTTAACCCGAAGAACCAAGAATAATAATTTTATTGTTTTATATTTTTATTATTTTTATTGTTTCCCTACCTACGTGGTGGTGACTTTAACCCAAAGAACCAAGAATAATAATTTTATTGTTTTATATTTTTATTATTTTATTGTTTCCCTACCTATGCGGTGGTGACTTTAACCCTAAGAACCAAGAATAATAATTTTATTGTTTTATATTTTTATTATTATTATTGTTTCCCTATCTACGTGGTGGTGACTTTAACCCTAAGAACCAAGAATAATAATTTTATTGTTTTATATTTTTATTAATTTATTGTTTCCCTATCTACGTGGTGGTGACTTTAACCCGAAGAACCAAAAATAATAATTTTATTGTTTTATATTTTTATTAATTTATTGTTTCCCTATCTACGTGGTGGTGACTTTAACCCTAAGAACCAGGACTATTGAACCTCTGGGTTGACCACCAGCGATCTCGGAGTGCGCTGGCGACCCCTACAGGACAGGATGGGGACAGCTACCGGGACGAACGGAACGTGACCCCTAAAGGCGAAGGCTCTGGAATGTGGGCGTGGCCACGCCGACGTGACGTCGAAGGCTCTGGAATGTGGGCGTGGCCACGCCGACGTGCCGTCGAAGGCTCTGGAATGTGGGCGTGGCCACGCCGACGTGACGGCGAAGGCTCTGGAATGTGGGCGTGGCCACGCCGACGTGATGGCGACGGCTCTGGAATGTGGGCGTGGCCACGCCGACGTGAAGGCGAAGGTTCTGGAACGTGGGCGTGGCTACGCCGACGTGACGTCGAAGGCTCTGGAGTGTGGGCGTGGCCACGCCGACGTGAAGGCGAAGGTTCTGGAATGTGGGCGAGGCCACGCCGACGCAGTTGTTGTTGTGGTTGGGGTTGTGGTTGGGGTTGTGGTTGTTGTTGTGGTTGTTGTTGTTGTTGTGGTTGTTTTTGTTGTTGTTGTTGTTTTTGTGGTTGTTGATGTTGTTGTTGTTGTGGTTGTTGTTGGTTTTGTTGTTGTTGTTGTTTTTGTTGTTGTTTTTGTTGTTGTTGTGGTTGTTGTTGTTGTGGTTGTTGTTGTGGTTGTTGTTGTTGTGGTTGTTGTTGTTGTGGTTGTTGTTTTTGTTGTTTTCACGGACCGGGGGGTTGGGGTTGTTGTTGTTGTGGGTTGTGGTTGGGGTTGTGGTTGGGGGTTGTTGTTGTTGTGGTTGGGCTTGTGGTTGGGGTTGTGGTTGTGGTTGTTGTGGTTGTTGTGGGTTGTGGTTGCCGGGGTTGAGGTTGTGGGTTGTTGGGGTTGTGGTCGGGGTTGTGGTTGTGGTTGGGGTTGTGGTTGTGGTTGTTGTGGTTGTGGTTGGGGTTGTTGTGGTTGTTGTGGTTGTGGTTGGGGTTGTGGTTGTGGTTGTTGTGGTTGGGGTTGTGGTTGTGGTTGTTGTGGTTGTCGTTGGGGGTGGGGTTGTGATTGGGGTTGTGGTTGTTGTTGTGGTTGTGGTTGTTGTGGTTGTGGTTGGGGTTGTGGTTGAGGTTGTGGTTGTGGTTGTGATTGTTGTGGTTGTGGTTGGGGTTGTGATTGGGGTTGTGGTTGTGGTTGGGGTTGTGGTTGTTGTTGTTGTGGTTGTTGTTGTTGTTGTTGTTGTTTTCCGCGGACCGGGGGGTTGTGATTGGGGTTGTTGTTGTGGTTGTTGTAGATTGTGGTTGTTGTAGATGTGGTTGTGGATTGTGGTTGTTGGGGTTGGGGTTGTGGGTTGGGGTTGTGGTTGGGGTTGAGGGTTGTGGTTGTGGTTGTGGGTTGTTGTGGTTGTGATTGGGGTTGTGGTTGTGGGTTGTTGTTGTTGGGGTTGTGGGTTGTTGTGGTTGTGGTTGTGGGTTGTGGTTGTGGTTGTCGTTGTTGTTGGGGTTGTGGTTGGGGTTGTGGTTGTGGGTTGTTGTGGTTGTTGTGATTGTTGTGGTTGGGGTTGTCGGTTGTTGGGGTTGTTGGGGTTGTTGTGGTTGTTGTTGTTGTGGTTGTGGTTGGGGTTGTGGTTGTTGTGGTTGTGGTTGTTGTGGTTGGGGTTGTGGTTGGGGTTGTGGTTAGCGTTATAGTTGTGGTTGTTGTTGTTGTTGTTGGTTTCATGGACCGGGGGGTTATGGGTGTGGGTTGTTGTTGTTGTTGTTGTGGTTGTTGTGGTTGTTGTGGTTGTGGGTTGTTGTGGTTGTGGTTGGGGTTGTGGTTGGGGTTGTGGTTGGGGTTGTGGGTTGGAGTTGTTGGGGTTGTGGTTGGGGTTGTTGTGGTTGTGGTTGGGGTTGTTGTGGTTGGGGTTGTTGTGGTTGTGGTTGGGGTTGTGGTTGTGGTTGGGGTTGTGATTGGGGTTGTGGTTGGGGTTGTTGTTGTGGTTGTTGTGGGTTGTGGTTGTTGGGGTTGGGGTTGTGGGTTGGAGTTGTTGGGGTTGTGGTTGGGGTTGTTGTGGTGGTTGTTGTTGTGGTTGTTGTGGGTTGTGGTTGTTGGGGTTGGGGTTGTGGGTTGGAGTTGTTGGGGTTGTGGTTGGGGTTGTTGTGGTGGTTGTTGTTGTGGTTGTTGTGGGTTGTGGTTGTTGGGGTTGGGGTTGTGGGTTGGGGTTGTGGTTGGGGTTTTTTTTGGGGTTGTGGTTTGTTGTGGTTGTGGTTGGGGTTGTGGGTTGGGGTTGTGGTTGTTGTGGTTGTGGTTGTGGTTGTGGGTTGTTGTTGTGGTTGGGATTGTGGTTGTAGGTTGTGGTTGTTGTGGTTGTGGTTGGGGTTGTGGTTGTGGGTTGTGGTTGTTGTGGTTGTTGTGGTCGTGGTTGGGGTTGTGGATTGTGGTTGGGGTTGTGGTTGTGGGTTGTTGTGGTTGGGGTTGTGGATTGTGGTTGTTGGGGTTGGGGTTGTGGGTTGGGGTTGGGGTTGTGGGTTGTTGTGGTTGTTGTTGTGGTTGGGGTTGGGATTGTTGTTGTGGTTGTGGGTTATGGTTGTTGTTGTGGTTGTGGTTGTTGTTGTTGTTGGTGCTGTTGTTGTTGTAGTTGTTGTTGTTGTTGGGGTTGTTGTTGTGGTTGTGGTTGTTGTTGTTGGTGTTGTTGTTGTTGTAGTTGTTGTTGTTGGGGTTGTTGTTGTTGTTTTTGTTGTTGTTGTGGTTGTTGTTGTTGTTGTTGGGGTTGTTGTTGTAGTTGTTGTTGTTGTTGGTGTGGTTGTTGTTGTAGTTGTTGTTGTTGGGGTTGTTGTTGTTGTTGTTGTGGTTGTTGTTGTTGTGGTTGTTGTAGTTGTTGTGGTTGTTGTTGTTGTTGTGGGTTGTTGTTGTTGTTGTTGTGGTTGTTGTTGTTGTTGTGGTTGTGGTTGTGGTTGTTGTGGTTGTTGTGGTTGTGGTTGGGGTTGTGGTTGGGGTTGGTGGTTGGGGTTGTGGTTGTTGCTGCTTCTCGTATTGAATCCTATTGGGTATCCCTCACTCCCCTATTGAATCCTATAGGGTTTCACTCGCTCCCCTATAGAAGCCTATAGAATCCTATAGGGTATCTCTCACTCACCTATTGAATTCTACAGGGTATCCCTCATTCTCCTATTGAATCCTATAGGGTATCTCTCACTCCCCTATTGAATCCTATAGGGTATCCTCCTCCTATTGAATCCTATAGGGTATCTCTCCTTCTCCTATTGAATCATATAGGGTATCCCTCCTATTGAATCATATAGGCTATCCCTCACTCCCCTATTGAATCCTATAGGGTAGCCTGCACTCTCCTATTGAATCCTATAGGGTATCTCTCACTCCCCTAATGAATCCTACAGGGTTTCCCTCCTCCTATTGAATCCTATAGGGTATCCCTCCTTCTCCTAATGAATTCTCTAGGGTATCCCTCCTATTGATTCCTATACGTTATCCCTCCTTCTCCTATTTAATCCTATAGGTTAACCCTAATTCTCCTATTGAATCCTATAAGGTATCCCTCTTCCTATTGAATCCTATAGGGTATCCCTCCTATTGAATCTTATATGGAATCCATCATTTCCCTATTGAATCCTATAGGGTATCTCTCCTCCTATTGATTGCTATAGGGTATCCCTCCTCTTATTGAATCCTATAGGGTATCCCCCCTCCTATTGAATCCTATAGGTCCCGCCTTCCCCTATTGAATCCTATAGGGTACCCCCCTCCTATTGAATCCTATAGGGTATCCCTCCTATTGAATCTTATAGGGTATCCCTCCTTCTCCTATTGAATCCTATAGGGTATCCCTCCTCCTATTGAATCCTTTAGGGTATCCCTCATTCTCCTATTGAATCCTATAGGGTATCCCTCACTCCCCTATTGACTCCTATAGGGTATCCCTCACTCCCCTATTGAATCCTATAGGGTATCCCTCCTCCTATTGAATCCTATAGGGTATCCCCCCTCCTATTGAATCATATAGGTCCCGCCTTCCCCTATTGAATTCTATAGGGTACCCCCCTCCTATTGAATCCTATAGGGTATCCCTCCTATTAAATCTTATAGGGTATACCTCCTTCTCCTATTGAATCCTATAGGGTATCCCTCCTATTGAATCCTATAGTGTATCTCTCATTCTCCTATTGAATCCTATAGGGTATCCCTCACTCCCCTATTGACTCCTATAGGGTATCCCTCACTCCCCTATTGAATCCTATAGGGTAGCCCTCCTTCTCCTATTGAATCCTATAGTGTATCCCTCATTCTCCTATTGAATCCTATAGGTCCCTCCTTCCCTTATTGAATCCTATAGGGTATCCACCCTCCTATTGAATCCTATAGGGTATCCCTCCTTCCCCTATTGAATCCTATAGGGTATCCCTCCTTCTCCTATTGAATCCTGTAGGGTATCCCTACTCCTATTGAATCCTATAGGATACCCCTCCTTCCCCTATTGAATTCCATATGGTATCCCTCCTTCCCCTATTGAATCATAAAGGGTATCCCTCTTCCTATTCAATCCTATAGGATATCCCTCCTATTGAATCCTATAGGGTATCCCTCATTCTTCAATTGAATCCTATAGGGTATCCCTCCTCCTATTGAATCCTATAGGGAATCCCTCCTCCTATTGAATCCTATAGGGTATCCCTCCTATTGAATCCTATAGGGTATCCCTTCTTCTCCTATTGAATCCTATAGGTATCCCTCCTATTGAATCCTATAGGGAATACCTCCTCCTATTCAATCCTATAGGATATCCCTCTTATTGAATCCTATAGGGTATCCCTCCTTCTCCTATTGAATCCTATAGGGTATCCCTCCTCCTATTGAATCCTATAGGGAATCCCTCCTCCTATCGAATCCTATAGGGTATCCCTCCTTCTATTGAATCCTATAGGGTATCCTTCCTTCTCCTTTTCAATCCTATAGGGTATCCCTCCTTCTCCTATTGAATCCTATAGGGTAATCCTCCTTCTCCTATTGAATCCTATGGTTTCTCCCTCCTTCTCCTATTGAATCCTATAGGGTATCCCTCCATCTATTGAATCCTATAGGGTATCCCTCCTTCTATTGAATGCTATAGGGTATCCCTCATTCTCCTATTGAATCATATTGGGTATCCCTCACTCCCCTATTGAGTTCTATAGCGTATCCCCCTTCTATTGAATGCTATAGGGTAACCCTCCTTCTCCTATTGAATCCTATAGGGTATCCCTCACTCTCCTATTGAATCCTATAGGGTATCCCTCCTTCTCCTATTGAATCCTATAGGGTATCCCTCCTTCTATTGAATCCTATAGGGTATCTCTCACTCCCCTATTGAATCCTATAGGGTATCCATCCTTCTCTTATTGAATCCTATAGGGTATCCCTCCTTTTCCTATTGAATCCTATAGGATATCCCTCCTTCTCTTATTGAATCCTATAGGGTATCCTTCCTTCTATTGAATCCTATAGGGTATCCCTCACTCCCCTATTGAATCCTATAGGGTATCCCTTCTTTTCCTATTGAATCCTATAGGGTATCCCTACTTCTATTGAATCCTAAATGGTATTCCTCCTTCTATTGAATCCTATAGGGTATCCCTCCTTCTCCTATTGAATCCTATAGCATATCCCTTTATCTCCTATTGCATCCTATAGGGTATACCTTCTCCTATTGAATCCTATCGGGTATCCCCCCTCATATTGAATCCTTTAGGGTATCCCTCCTTCTCCTATTGAATCCTATAGCATATCCCTCATTCTTCTATTGAATCCTATAGGGTATACCTTCTCCTATTGAATCCTATAGGGTATCCCTCCTTCTATTGAATCCTATAGGGTATCCCTCACTGCGCTATTGAATCCTATAGGGTATCCCTCCTTACCCTATTGAATCCTATAGAGTATCCTTCCTTCTCCTTTTCAATCCTATAGGGTATCCCTCCTTCTCCTATTGAATCCTATAGGGTAATCTTCCTTCTCCTATTGAATCCTATGGTTTCTCCCTCCTTCTCCTATTGATACCTATAGGGTATCCCTCCATCTATTGAATCCTATAGGGTATCCCTCCTTCTATTGAATGCTATAGGGTATCCCTCATTCTCCTATTGAATCATATAGGGTATCCCTCACTCCCCTATTGAATTCTATAGGGTATCCCCCTTCTATTGAATGCTATAGGGTAACCCTCCTTCTCCTATTGAATCCTATAGGGTATCCCTCACTCTCCTATTGAATCCTATAGAGTATCCCTCACTCCCCTATTGAATCCTATAGGGTATCCATCCTTCTCTTATTGAATCCTATAGGGTATCCCTCCTTTTCCTATTGAATCCTATAGGATATCCCTCCTTCTCTTATTGAATCCTATAGGGTATCCTTCCTAATATTGAATCCTATAGGGTATCCCTCACTCCCCTATTGAATCCTATATGTATCCCTCCTTCTCTTATTGAATCCTATAGGGTATCCCTCCTTCTCCTATTGAATCCTATAGGGTATCCCTTCTTTTCCTATTGAATCCTATAGGGTATCCCTACTTCTCCTATTGAATCCTAAATGGTATTCCTCCTTCTATTGAATCCTATAGGGTATCCCTCCTTCTCCTATTGAATCCTATAGCATATCCCTCCATCTCCTATTGCATCCTATAGGGTATACCTTCTCCTATTGAATCCTATCGGGTATCCCCCTCATATTGAATCCTATAGGGTATCCCTCCTTCTCCTATTGAATCCTATAGCATATCCCTCCTTCTCCTATTGAATCCTATAGGGTATACCTTCTCCTATTGAATCCTATAAGGTATCCCTCCTTCTATTGAATCCTATAGGGTATCCCTCACTGCCCTATTGAATCCTATAGGGTATCCCTCCTTCTCCTATTCAATCCTATATGGTATCCCTCCTTCTCTTATTGAATCCTATAGGGTAACCCTCCTTCTCCTATTGAATCCTATAGTTTCTCCCTCCTTCTCCTATTGAATCCTATAGGGTATCCCTCCTTCTATTGAATCCTATAGGGTATCCCTCCTTCTATTGAATGCTATAGGGTATCCCTCATTCTCCTATTGAATCATATAGGGTATCCCTCACTCCCGTATTGAATTCTATAGGGTATCCCCCTTCTATTGAATGCTATAGGGTAACCCTTCTTCTCCTATTGAATCCTATAGGGTATCCCTCCTTCTCCTATTGAATCCTATAGGGTATCCCTCCTTCTATTGAATCCTATAGGGTATCCCTCACTCCCCTATTGAATCCTATAGGGTATCCGTCCTTCTCTTATTGAATCCTATAGGGTATCCCTCCTTTTCCTATTGAATCCTATAGGATATCCTTCCTTCTCCTATTGAATCCTATAGGGTATCCTTCCTTCTATTGAATCCTATAGGGTATCCCTCACTCCCCTATTGAATCCTATAGGGTATCCGTCCTTCTCTTATTGAATCCTATAGGGTATCCCTCACTCCCCTATTGAATCCTATAGGGTATCCGTCCTTCTCTTATTGAATCCTATAGGGTATCCCTCCTTTTCCTATTGAATCCTATAGGATATCCCTCCTTCTCTTATTGAATCCTATAGGGTATCCTTCCTTCTATTGAATCCTATAGGGTATCCCTCACTCCCCTATTGAATCCTATATGTATCCCTCCTTCTCTTATTGAATCCTATAGGGTATCCCTCCTTCTCCTATTGAATCCTATAGGGTATCCCTTCTTTTCCTATTGAATCCTATAGGGTATCCCTACTTCTCCTATTGAATCCTAAATGGTATTCCTCCTTCTATTGAATCCTATAGGGTATCCCTCCTTCTCCTATTGAATCCTATAGCATATCCATCCTTCTCCTATTGAATCCTATAGGGTATACCTTCTCCTATTGAATCCTATAGGGTATCCCTCCTTCTATTGAATCCTATAGGGTATCCCTCACTGCCCTATTGAATCCTATAGGGTATCCCTCCTTACCCTATTGAATCCTATAGGGTATCCCTCCTTCTCCTATTGAATCCTATAGGGTATCCCCCCTCCTATTGAATCCTATAGTGTTTCCCTCCTCCTATTGAATTCTATAGGGTATCCCTCATTCTCCTATTAATTCCTATAGGGTATCCCTCCGTCTCCTATTGATTCCTATAGGGTATCCCACCTCTTATTGAATCCTATAGGGTATCCCCCTTCCTATTGAATCCTATAGGTCCCGCCTTCCCCTATTGAATCTTAAAGGGTATCCCCCTCCTATTGAATCCTATAGGGTATCCCTCCTATTGAATCTTATAGGGTATCCCTCCTTCTCCTCTTGAATCCTATAGGGTATCCCTCCTCCTATTGAATCCTATAGGGTATCCCTCACTCCCCTAATGACTCCTATAGCATATCCCTCACTCCCCTATTGAATCCTATAGGGTATCCCTCCTCCTATTGAATCCTATAGGGTATCCTTCCTCCTATTGAATCCTATAGGGTATCCATCCTTCTCCTATTGAATACTATAGGGTATCCCTCATTCTCATATTGAATCCTATAGGTCCCTCCTTCTCCTATTGAATCCTATAGGGTATCCGCCCTCCTATTGAATCCTATAGGGTATCCCTCCGTCCCCTATTGAATCCTATAGAGTATCCCTCCTTCTCCTATTGAATCCTGTAGGGTATCCCTCCTCCTATTGAATCCTATAGGATACCCCTCCTTCTCCTAGTGAATCCCATATGGTATCCCTCCTTCTCCTATTGAATCCTAAAGGGTATCCCTCTTCCTATTCAATCCTATAGGATATCCTTCCTATTGAATCCTATAGGGTATCCCTCCTTCTTCTATTGAATCCTATAGGGTATCCCTCCTCCTATTGAATCCTATAGGGTAATCCCTCCTGTTGAATCCTATAGGGTATCCCTCCTATTGAATCCTCTAGGGAATCCCTCCTTCTCCTATTGAATCCTATAGGGTATCCCTCCTATTGAATCCTATAGGGAATCCCTCTTCCTATTCAATCCTATAGGATATCCCTCTTATTGAATCCTATAGGGTATCCCTCCTTCTCCTATTGAATCCTATAGGGTATCCCTCCTCCTATTGAATCCTATAGAAAATCCCTCCTTCTATTCAATCCTATAGGGTATCCCTCCTTCTATTGAATCCTATAGGGTATCCCTCCTTCTCCTATTCAATCCTATATGGTATCCCTCCTTCTCTTATTGAATCCTATAGGGTAACCCTCCTTCTCCTATTGAATCCTATAGTTTCTCCCTCCTTCTCCTATTAAATCCTATAGGGTGTCCCTCCTTCTATTGAATCCTATAGGGTATCCCTCCTTCTATTGAATGCTATAGGGTATCCCTCATTCTCCTATTGAATCATATAGGGTATCCCTCACTCCCGTATTGAATTCTATGGGGTATCCCCCTTCTATTGAATGCTATAGGGTAACCCTTCTTCTCCTATTGAATCCTATAGGGTATCCCTCCTTCTCCTATTGAATCCTATAGGGTATCCCTCCTTCTATTGAATCCTATAGGGTATCCCTCCTTCTCCTATTGAATCGTATAGCATATACCTCCTTCTCCTATTGATTCTTATAGGGTATCCCTTCTCCTATTGATTCCTATAGGGTATCCCTCCTTCTATTGAATCCTATAGGGTATCCCTCACTGCCCTATTGAATCCTATAGGGTATCCCTCCTTCCCCTATTGAATCCTATAGGTATCCCTTCTGCTCCTATTGAATCCTATAGGGTATCCCCCCTCCTATTGAATCCTATATTGTTTCCATTCTCCTATTGAATTCTATAGGGTATCCCTCATTCTCCTATTAATTCCTATAGGGTATCCCTCCTTCTCCTATTAATTCCTATAGGGTATCCCTCCTTCTCCTATTGAATCTCATAGGGTATCCCTCCTTCTCCTATTGAATCCTATAGGGTATCCCTCCTTCTCCTATTGAATCCTATAGGGTATCTCTCCTTCTTCTATTGAATCCTATAGGGTATCCCCCCTCATATTGAATCATATAGGGTATCGCTCCTTCTCCTTTTAAATCATATAGGGTATCCCTCCTTCTCCTATTTAATCCTATAGGGTATCCCTCATTCCATTGAATCCTATAGGGTATCCCTCCTTCTCCTATTGAATCCCATAGGGTATCCCTCCTTCTCCCATTGAATCCTATAGGGTATCCCTCCTTCCCCTATTAAATCCTTTAGGGAATCCCTCCTCCTATTGAATCCTATAGGGTATCCCTCCTTCTCTTATTGAATCCTATAGGGTATCCCTCCTTTTCCTATTGAATCCTATAGGATATCCTTCCTTCTCCTATTGAATCCTATAGATTATCCTTCCTTCTATTGAATCCTATAGGGTATCCCTCACTCCCCTATTGAATCCTATAGGGTATCCCTCCTTCTCTTATTGAATCCTATAGGGTATCCCTCCTTCTATTGAATCCTATAGGGTATCCCTCCTTCTCCTATTCAATCCTATATGGTATCCCTCCTTCTCTTATTGAATCCTATAGGGTAACCCTCCTTCTCCTATTGAATCCTATAGTTTCTCCCTCCTTCTCCTATTGAATCCTATAGGGTATCCCTCCTTCTATTGAATCCTATAGGGTATCCCTCCTTCTATTGAATGCTATAGGGTATCCCTCATTCTCCTATTGAATCATATAGGGTATCCCTCACTCCCGTATTGAATTCTATAGGGTATCCCCCTTCTATTGAATGCTATAGGGTAACCCTTCTTCTCCTATTGAATCCTATAGGGTATCCCTCCTTCTCCTATTGAATCCTATAGGGTATCCCTCCTTCTATTGAATCCTATAGGGTATCCCTCACTCCCCTATTGAATCCTATAGGGTATCCGTCTTTCTCTTATTGAATCCTATAGGGTATCCCTCCTTTTCCTATTGAATCCTATAGGATATCCTTCTTTCTCCTATTGAATCCTATAGGGTATCCTTCCTTCTATTGAATCCTATAGGGTATCCCTCACTCCCCTATTGAATCCTATAGGGTATCCGTCCTTCTCTTATTGAATCCTATAGGGTATCCCTCACTCCCCTATTGAATCCTATAGGGTATCCGTCCTTCTCTTATTGAATCCTATAGGGTATCCCTCCTTTTCCTATTGAATCCTATAGGATATCCCTCCTTCTCTTATTGAATCCTATAGGGTATCCTTCCTTCTATTGAATCCTATAGGGTATCCCTCACTCCCCTATTGAATCCTATATGTATCCCTCCTTCTCTTATTGAATCCTATAGGGTATCCCTCCTTCTCCTATTGAATCCTATAGGGTATCCCTTCCTTTCCTATTGAATCCTATAGGGTATCCCTACTTCTCCTATTGAATCCTAAATGGTATTCCTCCTTCTATTGAATCCTATAGGGTATCCCTCCTTCTCCTATTGAATCCTATAGCATATCCCTCCTTCTCCTATTGAATCCTATAGGGTATACCTTCTCCTATTGAATCCTATAGGGTATCCCTCCTTCTATTGAATCCTATAGGGTATCCCTCACTGCCCTATTGAATCCTATAGGGTATCCCTCCTTACCCTATTGAATCCTATAGGGTATCCCTCCTTCTCCTATTGAATCCTATAGGGTATCCCCCCTCCTATTGAATCCTATAGTGTTTCCCTCCTCCTATTGAATTCTATAGGGTATCCCTCATTCTCCTATTAATTCCTATAGGGTATCCCTCCGTCTCCTATTGATTCCTATAGGGTATCCCACCTCTTATTGAATCCTATAGGGTATCCCCCTTCCTATTGAATCCTATAGGTCCCGCCTTCCCCTATTGAATCTTAAAGGGTATCCCCCTCCTATTGAATCCTATAAGGTATCCCTCCTATTGAATCTTATAGGGTATCCCTCCTTCTCCTCTTGAATCCTATAGGGTATCCCTCCTCCTATTGAATCCTATAGGGTATCCCTCACTCCCCTATTGACTCCTATAGCGTATCCCTCACTCCCCTATTGAATCCTATAGGGTATCCCTCCTCCTATTGAATCCTATAGGGTATCCCTCCTCCTATTGAATCCTATAGGGTATCCATCCTTCTCCTATTGAATACTATAGGGTATCCCTCATTCTCATATTGAATCCTATAGGTCCCTCCTTCTCCTATTGAATCCTATAGGGTATCCGCCCTCCTATTGAATCCTATAGGGTATCCCTCCGTCCCCTATTGAATCCTATAGGGTATCCCTCCTTCTCCTATTGAATCCTGTAGGGTATCCCTCCTCCTATTGAATCCTATAGGATACCCCTCCTTCTCCTAGTGAATCCCATATGGTATCCCTCCTTCTCCTATTGAATCCTAAAGGGTATCCCTCTTCCTATTCAATCCTATAGGATATCCTTCCTATTGAATCCTATAGGGTATCCCTCCTTCTTCTATTGAATCCTATAGGGTATCCCTCCTCCTATTGAATCCTATAGGGTAATCCCTCCTGTTGAATCCTATAGGGTATCCCTCCTATTGAATCCTCTAGGGAATCCCTCCTTCTCCTATTGAATCCTATAGGGAATCCCTCTTCCTATTCAATCCTATAGGATATCCCTCTTATTGAATCCTATAGGGTATCCCTCCTTCTCCTATTGAATCCTATAGGGTATCCCTCCTCCTATTGAATCCTATAGAAAATCCCTACTTCTATTAAATCCTATAGGGTATCCCTCCTTCTATTGAATCCTATAGGGTATCCCTCCTTCTCCTATTCAATCCTATATGGTATCCCTCGTTCTCTTATTGAATCCTATAGGGTAACCCTCCTTCTCCTATTGAATCCTATAGTTTCTCCCTCCTTCTCCTATTAAATCCTATAGGGTGTCCCTCCTTCTATTGAATCCTATAGGGTATCCCTCCTTCTATTGAATGCTATAGGGTATCCCTCATTCTCCTATTGAATCATATAGGGTATCCTTCACTCCCGTATTGAATTCTATGGGGTATCCCCCTTCTATTGAATGCTATAGGGTAACCCTTCTTCTCCTATTGAATCCTATAGGGTATCCCTCCTTCTCCTATTGAATCCTATAGGGTATCCCTCCTTCTATTGAATCCTATAGGGTATCCCTCCTTCTCCTATTGAATCCTATAGCATATACCTCCTTCTCCTATTGATTCTTATAGGGTATCCCTTCTCCTATTGATTCCTATAGGGTATCCCTCCTTCTATTGAATCCTATAGGGTATCCCTCCTTCTCCTATTAATTCCTATAGGGTATCCCTCCTTCTCCTATTGAATCTCATAGGGTATCCCTCCTTCTCCTATTGAATCCTATAGGGTATCCCTCCTTCTCCTATTGAATCCTATAGGGTATCTCTCCTTCTTCTATTGAATCCTATAGGGTATCCCACCTCATATTGAATCATATAGGGTATCGCTCCTTCTCCTTTTAAATCCTATAGGGTATCCCTCCTTCTCCTATTTAATCCTATAGGGTATCCCTCATTCCATTGAATCCTATAGGGTATCCCTCCTTCTCCTATTGAATCCTATAGGGTATCTCTCCTTCTTCTATTGAATCCCATAGGGTATCCCCCCTCATATTGAATCATATAGGGTATCGTTCCTTCTCCTTTTAAATCCTATAGGGTATCCCTCCTTCTCCTATTTAATCCTATAGGGTATCCCTCATTCCATTGAATCCTATAGGGTATCCTTCCTTCTCCCATTGAATCCTATAGGGTATCCCTCCTTCCCCTATTAAATCCTTTAGGGAATCCCTCCTCCTATTGAATCCTATAGGGTATCCCTCCTTCTCTTATTGAATCCTATAGGGTATCCCTCCTTTTCCTATTGAATCCTATAGGATATCCTTCCTTCTCCTATTGAATCCTATAGATTATCCTTCCTTCTATTGAATCCTATAGGGTATCCCTCACTCCCCTATTGAATCCTATAGGGTATCCCTCCTTCTCTTATTGAATCCTATAGGGTATCCCTCCTTCTCCTATTGAATCATATAGGGTATCCCTCCTTCTCCTATTGAATCCTAAATGGTATCCCTCCTTCTATTGAATCCTATAGGGTATCCCTCCTTCTCCTATTGAATCCTATAGCATATACCTCCTTCTCCTGTTGATTCTTATAGGGTATCCCTTCTCCTATTGATTCCTATAGGGTATCCCTCCTTCTATTGAATCCTATAGGGTATCCCTCACTGCCCTATTGAATCCTATAGGGTATCCCTCCTTCCCCTATTGAATCCTATAGGGTATCCCTTCTGCTCCTATTGAATCCTATAGGGTATCCCCCCTCCTATTGAATCCTATATTGTTTCCATCCTCCTATTGAATTCTATAGGGTATCCCTCATTCTCCTATTAATTCCTATAGGGTATCCCTCCTTCTCCTATTAATTCCTATAGGGTATCCCTCCTTCTCCTATTGAATCTCATAGGGTATCCCTCCTTCTCCTATTGAATCCTATAGGGTATCCCTCCTTCTCCTATTGAATCCTATAGGGTATCTCTCCTTCTTCTATTGAATCCTATAGGGTATCCCCCCTCATATTGAATCATATAGGGTATCGCTCCTTCTCCTTTTAAATCCTATAGGGTATCCCTCCTTCTCCTATTTAATCCTATAGGGTATCCCTCATTCCATTGAATCCTATAGGGTATCCCTCCTTCTCCTATTGAATCCCATAGGGTATCCCTCCTTCTCCCATTGAATCCTATAGGGTATCCCTCCTTCCCCTATTAAATCCTTTAGGGAATCCCTCCTCCTATTGAATCCTATAGAGTATCCCTCCTTCTCTTATTGAATCCTATAGGGTATTCCTCCTCCTATTGAATCCCATAGTTTATCCCTCCTTCTCCTATTGAATCTTATAAGGTATCCCTCCTTCTATTGAATCCTATAGGGTATCCCTCCTTCTATTGAATCCTGTAGGGTATCCCTCACTACCCTATTGAATCCTATAGGGTATCCCTCCTCCTATTGAATCATATAGGGTATCCCTCACTCCCCTATTGAATCCTATAGGGTATCCCTCCTTCCCCTATTGAATCCTATCGGGTATTCCTCCTATTGAATGCTATAGGGTATCTCTCCTTCTCCTATTGAATTCTATAGGGTATCCCTCCTTTTGAATCCTATAGGGTATCCCTCCTTCTCATCTTGAATCCTATAGGGTATCCCTCCTCCTATTGAATCCTATAGGGTATCCCTCACTCCCCTATTGACTCCTATAGCGTATCCCTCACTCCCCTATTGAATACTATAGGGTATCCTTCCTCCTATTGAATCCTATAGGGTATCCCTCCTCCTATTGAATCCTATAGGGTATCCATCCTTCTCCTATTGAATACTATAGGGTATCCCTCATTCTCATATTGAATCCTATAGGTCCCTCCTTCTCCTATTGAATCCTATAGGGTATCCGCCCTCCTATTGAATCCTATAGGGTATCCCTCCGTCCCCTATTGAATCCTATAGGGTATCCCTCCTTCTCCTATTGAATCCTGTAGGGTACCCCTCATTCTACTAGTGAATCCCATATGGTATCCCTCCTTCTCCTATTGAATCCTAAAGTGTATCCCTCTTCCTATTCAATCCTATAGGATATCCTTCCTATTGAATCCTATAGGGTATCCCTCCTTCTTCTATTGAATCCTATAGGGTATCCCTCCTTCTATTGAATCCGATAGGGTATCCCTCACTCCCCTGTTGAATCCTATAGGGTATCCGTCCTTCTCTTATTGAATCCTATAGGGTATCCCTCCTTCTCCTATTGAATCCTACATGGTATCCCTCCTCCTATTGAATCCTATAGGGTATCCCTCACTCCCCTATTGAATCCTATAGGGTATCCGTCCTTCTCTTATTGAATCCTATAGGGTATCCCTCCTTTTCCTATTGAATCCTATAGGGTATCCCTCCTTCTCCTATTGAATCCTACATGGTATCCCTGCTCCTATTGAATCATATAGGGTAACCCTCCTTCTTCTATTGAATAATATAGTTTATCCCTCCTTCTCCTATTGAATCCTATAGGGTATCCCTCCTACTCCTATGGAATGCTATAGGGTATCCCTCCTTCCCCTATTGAATCCTATAGGGTATCCCTCCTTCTCCTATTGACTCCTATAGGGTATCCTCACTCCCCTATTGAATTCTATAGGGTATCCCCCTTCTATTGAATCCTATAGGGTAACCCTCCTTCTCCTATTGAATCCTATAGGGTATCCCTCCTTCTCCTATTGAATCCTATAGGGTATCCCTCCTTCTATTGAATCCTATAGGGTATCCCTCACTCCCCTATTGAATCCTATAGGGTATCCGTCCTTCTCTTATTGAATCCTATAGGGTATCCCTCCTTTTCCTATTGAATCCTATAGGGTAACCCTCCTTCTCCTATTGAATCCTATATGGTATCCCTCCTCCTATTGAATCCTATAGGGTATCCCTCACTCCCCTATTGAATCCTATAGGGTATCCGTCCTTCTCTTATTGAATCCTATAGGGTATCCCTTTTTTTCCTATTGAATCCTATAGGGTATCCCTCCTTCTCCTATTGAATCCTACATGGTATCCCTGCTCCTATTGAATCCTATAGGGTAACCCTCCTTCTCCTATTGAATAATATAGTTTATCCCTCCTTCTCCTATTGAATCCTATAGGGTATCTCCCCCTCCTATTGAATCCTATAGGGTATCCCTTCTTCTCCTATTGAATCCTATAGGGTATCCCTCCTGCTTTTGAATCCTATAGGGTATCCGTCCTTTTCCTATTTAATTCTATAGGGTATCTCTCACTCCCCTATTGAATCCTATAGGGTATCCCTCCTTCCCCTATTGAATTATCTAGGGTATCCCTCCTTCTCCTATTGAATCCTATAGGGTATCCCTCCTATTGAATCCTATAGGGTAACCCTCCTTCTCCTATTGAATTCTATAGGGTATCTCCCCTTTTACTATTGAATCCTATAGGGTAACCCTCCTTCTCCTATTGAATCCTATAGGGTATCCCTCCTTCTCCTATTGAATCCTATAGGGTATCCCTCCTTCTCCTATTGAATCCTATAGGGTATCCCTCCTTCTCCTATTGAATCCTAAATGGTATCCCTCCTACTATTGAATCCTATAGGGTATCCCTCCTTCTCCTATTGAATCCTATAGCATATCCCTCCTTCTCCTATGGAATCCTATAGGGTATCCCTTCTCCTATTGAATCCTATAGGGTATCCCTCCTTCTATTGAATCCTATAGGGTATCCCTCACTGCCCTATTGAATCCTATAGGGTATCCCTCCTTCCCCTATTGAATCCTATAGGGTATCCCTCCTTCTCCTATTGAATCCTATAGGATATCCCCCCTCCTATTGAATCCTATAGTGTTTCCCTCCTCCTATTGAATTCTATAGGGTATCCGTCATTCTCCTATTAATTCCTATAGGGTATCCCTCCTTCTCCAATTAATTCCTATCGGGTATCCCTCCTTCTCCTATTGAATCTCATAGGGGATCCCTCCTTCTCCTATTGAATCCTATAGGGTATCTCTACTTCTTCTATTGAATCCTATAGGGTATCCCCCCTCATATTGAATCATATAGGGTATCGCTCCTTCTCCTATTAAATCCTATAGGGTATCCCTCCTTCTCCTATTGAATCCTATAGGGTATCCCTCATTCTATTGAATCCTATAGGGTATCCCTCCTTCTCCTATTGAATCCTATAGGGTATTCCTCCTTCTCCCATTGAATCCTATAGGGTATCCATCCTTCCCCTATTAAATCCTTTAGAGTATCCCTCCTCCTATTGAATCCTATAAGGTATCCCTCCTCCTATTGGATCCTATAGTTTATCCCTCCTTCTCCTATTGAATCTTATAAGGTATCCCTCCTTCTACTATTGAATCCTATAGGGTATCCCTCCTCCTATTGAATCCTATAGGGTATCCCTCACTCCCCTATTGAATCCTATAGGGTATCCCTCCTCCTATTGAATCATATAGGGTATCGCTCACTCCCCTATTGAATCCTATAGGGTATCCCTCCTTCCCCTATTGAATCCTATCGGGTATTCCTCCTATTGAATCCTATAGGGTATCTCTCCTTCTCCTATTGAATTCTATAGGGTATCCCTCCTATTGAATCCTATAGGGTATCCCTCCTTCTCCTATTGAATCCTACAGGGTATCCCTCATATTGAATCCTATAGGGTATCCCTCCTTCTCCTATTGAATTCTATAGGGTATCGCTCTTCCTATTGAATCCTCTAGGGTATCCCTCCTCCTATTGAATCTTATAGGGTATCCCTCCTTCTCCTATTGAATCCTATAGGGTATCCCTCCTTCTATTGAATCCTATAGGGTACCCCTCACTCCCCTATTCAATCCTATAGGGTATTCTTCCTCCTATTGAATCACATAGGGTATCCGTCACTCCCCTTTTGAATCCTATAGGGTATCCCTCCTTCCCCTATTGAATCCTATAGGGTATCCCTCCTTCTCCTATTGAATCCTATAGGGTATCCCTCCTTCTATTGAATCCGATAGGGTATCCCTCACTCCCCTGTTGAATCCTATAGGGTATCCGTCCTTCTCTTATTGAATCCTATAGGGTATCCCTCCTTCTCCTATTGAATCCTATATGGTATCCCTCCTCCTATTGAATCCTATAGGGTATCCCTCACTCCCCTATTGAATCCTATAGGGTATCCGTCCTTCTCTTATTGAATCCTATAGGGTATCCCTCCTTTTCCTATTGAATCCTATAGGGTATCCCTCCTTCTCCTATTGAATCCTACATGGTATCCCTGCTCCTATTGAATCATATAGGGTAACCCTCCTTCTCCTATTGAATAATATAGTTTATCCCTCCTTCTCCTATTGAATCCTATAGGGTATCCCTCCTACTCCTATGGAATGCTATAGGGTATCCCTCCTTCCCCTATTGAATCCTATAGGGTATCCCTCCTTCTCCTATTGACTCCTATAGGGTATCCTCACTCCCCTATTGAATTCTATAGGGTATCCCCCTTCTATTGAATCCTATAGGGTAACCCTCCTTCTCCTATTGAATCCTATAGGGTATCCCTCCTTCTCCTATTGAATCCTATAGGGTATCCCTCCTTCTATTGAATCCTATAGGGTATCCCTCACTCCCCTATTGAATCCTATAGGGTATCCGTCCTTCTCTTATTGAATCCTATAGGGTATCCCTCCTTTTCCTATTGAATCCTATAGGGTAACCCTCCTTCTCCTATTGAATCCTATATGGTATCCCTTCTCTTATTGAATCCTATAGGGTATCCCTCCTTCTATTGAATCCTATAGGGTATCCCTCACTGCCCTATTGAATCCTATAGGGTATCCCTCCTTCCCCTATTGAATCCTATAGGGTATCCCTCCTTCTCCTATTGAATCCTATAGGATATCCCCCCTCCTATTGAATCCTATAGTGTTTCCCTCCTCCTATTGAATTCTATAGGGTATCCGTCATTCTCCTATTAATTCCTATAGGGTATCCCTCCGTCTCCAATTATTTCCTATCGGGTATCCCTCCTTCTCCTATTGAATCTCATAGGGGATCCCTTCTTCTCCTATTGAATCCTATAGGGTATCTCTACTTCTTCTATTGAATCCTATAGGGTATCCCCACTCATATTGAATCATATAGAGTATCGCTCCTTCTCCTATTAAATCCTATAGGGTATCCCTCCTTTTCCTATTGAATCCTATAGGGTATCCCTCATTCTATTGAATCCTATAGGGTATCCCTCCTTCTCCTATTGAATCCTATGGGGTATCCCTCCTTCTCCCATTGAATCCTATAGGGTATCCCTCCTTCCCCTATTAAATCCTTTAGGGTATCCCTCCTCCTATTCAATCCTATAGGGTATCCCTTCTTCTCCTATTGAATCCTATAGGGTATCTCTACTTCTTCTATTGAATCCTATAGGGTATCCCCACTCATATTGAATCATATAGAGTATCGCTCCTTCTCCTATTAAATCCTATAGGGTATCCCTCCTTTTCCTATTGAATCCTATAGGGTATCCCTCATTCTATTGAATCCTATAGGGTATCCCTCCTTCTCCTATTGAATCCTATGGGGTATCCCTCCTTCTCCCATTGAATCCTATAGGGTATCCCTCCTTCCCCTATTAAATCCTTTAGGGTATCCCTCCTCCTATTCAATACTATAGGGTATCCCTCCTCCTATTGAATCCTATAGTTTATCCCTCCTTCTCCTATTGAATCTTATAAGGTATCCCTCCTTCTACTATTGAATCCTACAGGGTATCCCTCCCCCTATTGAATCCTATAGGGTATCCCTCACTCCCCTATTGAATCCTATAGGGTATCCCTCCTTCCCCTATTGAATCCTATCGGGTATCCCTCCTATTGAATGCTATAGGGTATCTCTCCTTCTCCTATTAAATTCTATAGGGTATCCCTCCTATTGAAACCTATAGGGTATCCCTCCTTCTCCTATTGAATCCTACAGGGTATCCCTCATATTGAATCCTATAGGGTATCCCTCCTTCTCCTATTGAATTCTATAGGGTATCGCTCTTCCTATTGAATCCTCTAGGGTATCCCTCCTTCTCCTATTGAATCTTATAGGGTATCCCTCCTTCTCCTATTGAATCCTATAGGGTATCCCTCCTTCTATTGAATCCTATAGGGTACCCCTCACTCCCCTATTCAATCCTATAGGGTTTCCTTCCTCCTATTGAATCACATAGGGTATCCGTCACTCCCCTTTTGAATCCTATAGGGTATCCCTCCTTCCCCTATTGAATCCTATAGGGTATCCCTCCTTCTCCTATTGACTCCTATAGGGTATCCTCACTCCCCTATTGAATTCTATAGGGTATCCCCCTTCTATTGAATCCTATAGGGTAACCCTCCTTCTCCTATTGAATCCTATAGGGTATCCCTCCTTCTCCTATTGAATCCTATAGGGTATCCCTCCTTCTATTGAATCCTATAGGGTATCCCTCACTCCCCTATTGAATCCTATAGGGTATCCGTCCTTCTCTTATTGAATCCTATAGGGTATCCCTCCTTTTCCTATTGAATCCTATAGGGTAACCCTCCTTCTCCTATTGAATCCTATATGGTATCCCTCCTCCTATTGAATCCTATAGGGTATCCCTCACTCCCCTATTGAATCCTATAGGGTATCCGTCCTTCTCTTATTGAATCCTATAGGGTATCCCTTTTTTTCCTATTGAATCCTATAGGGTATCCCTCCTTCTCCTATTGAATCCTACATGGTATCCCTGCTCCTATTGAATCCTATAGGGTAACCCTCCTTCTCCTATTGAATAATATAGTTTATCCCTCCTTCTCCTATTGAATCCTATAGGGTATCTCCCCCTCCTATTGAATCCTATAGGGTATCCCTTCTTCTCCTATTGAATCCTATAGGGTATCCCTCCTGCTTTTGAATCCTATAGGGTATCCGTCCTTTTCCTATTTAATTCTATAGGGTATCTCTCACTCCCCTATTGAATCCTATAGGGTATCCCTCCTTCCCCTATTGAATTATCTAGGGTATCCCTACTTCTCCTATTGAATCCTATAGGGTATCCCTCCTATTGAATCCTATAGGGTAACCCTCCTTCTCCTATTGAATTCTATAGGGTATCTCCCCTTTTACTATTGAATCCTATAGGGTAACCCTCCTTCTCCTATTGAATCCTATAGGGTATCCCTCCTTCTCCTATTGAATCCTATAGGTTATCCCTCCTTCTCCTATTGAATCCTATAGGGTATCCCTCCTTCTCCTATTGAATCCTAAATGGTATCCCTCCTACTATTGAATCCTATAGGGTATCCCTCCTTCTCCTATTGAATCCTATAGCATATCCCTCCTTCTCCTATGGAATCCTATAGGGTATCCCTTCTCCTATTGAATCCTATAGGGTATCCCTCCTTCTATTGAATCCTATAGGGTATCCCTCACTGCCCTATTGAATCCTATAGGGTATCCCTCCTTCTATTGAATCCTATAGGGTATCCCTCACTGCCCTATTGAATCCTATAGGGTATCCCTCCTTCTCCTATTGAATCCTATAGGATATCCCCCCTCCTATTGAATCCTATAGTGTTTCCCTCCTCCTATTGAATTCTATAGGGTATCCGTCATTCTCCTATTAATTCCTATAGGGTATCCCTCCTTCTCCAATTAATTCCTATCGGGTATCCCTCCTTCTCCTATTGAATCTCATAGGGGATCCCTCCTTCTCCTATTGAATCCTATAGGGTATCTCTACTTCTTCTATTGAATCCTATAGGGTATCCCCCCTCATATTGAATCATATAGGGTATCGCTCCTTCTCCTATTAAATCCTATAGGGTATCCCTCCTTCTCCTATTGAATCCTATAGGGTATCCCTCATTCTATTGAATCCTATAGGGTATCCCTCCTTCTCCTATTGAATCCTATAGGGTATTCCTCCTTCTCCCATTGAATCCTATAGGGTATCCATCCTTCCCCTATTAAATCCTTTAGAGTATCCCTCCTCCTATTGAATCCTATAAGGTATCCCTCCTCCTATTGGATCCTATAGTTTATCCCTCCTTCTCCTATTGAATCTTATAAGGTATCCCTCCTTCTACTATTGAATCCTATAGGGTATCCCTCCTCCTATTGAATCCTATAGGGTATCCCTCACTCCCCTATTGAATCCTATAGGGTATCCCTCCTCCTATTGAATCATATAGGGTATCGCTCACTCCCCTATTGAATCCTATAGGGTATCCCTCCTTCCCCTATTGAATCCTATCGGGTATTCCTCCTATTGAATCCTATAGGGTATCTCTCCTTCTCCTATTGAATTCTATAGGGTATCCCTCCTATTGAATCCTATAGGGTATCCCTCCTTCTCCTATTGAATCCTACAGGGTATCCCTCATATTGAATCCTATAGGGTATCCCTCCTTCTCCTATTGAATTCTATAGGGTATCGCTCTTCCTATTGAATCCTCTAGGGTATCCCTCCTCCTATTGAATCTTATAGGGTATCCCTCCTTCTCCTATTGAATCCTATAGGGTATCCCTCCTTCTATTGAATCCTATAGGGTACCCCTCACTCCCCTATTCAATCCTATAGGGTATTCTTCCTCCTATTGAATCACATAGGGTATCCGTCACTCCCCTTTTGAATCCTATAGGGTATCCCTCCTTCCCCTATTGAATCCTATAGGGTATCCCTCCTTCTCCTATTGAATCCTATAGGGTATCCCTCCTTCTATTGAATCCGATAGGGTATCCCTCACTCCCCTGTTGAATCCTATAGGGTATCCGTCCTTCTCTTATTGAATCCTATAGGGTATCCCTCCTTCTCCTATTGAATCCTATATGGTATCCCTCCTCCTATTGAATCCTATAGGGTATCCCTCACTCCCCTATTGAATCCTATAGGGTATCCGTCCTTCTCTTATTGAATCCTATAGGGTATCCCTCCTTTTCCTATTGAATCCTATAGGGTATCCCTCCTTCTCCTATTGAATCCTACATGGTATCCCTGCTCCTATTGAATCATATAGGGTAACCCTCCTTCTCCTATTGAATAATATAGTTTATCCCTCCTTCTCCTATTGAATCCTATAGGGTATCCCTCCTACTCCTATGGAATGCTATAGGGTATCCCTCCTTCCCCTATTGAATCCTATAGGGTATCCCTCCTTCTCCTATTGACTCCTATAGGGTATCCTCACTCCCCTATTGAATTCTATAGGGTATCCCCCTTCTATTGAATCCTATAGGGTAACCCTCCTTCTCCTATTGAATCCTATAGGGTATCCCTCCTTCTCCTATTGAATCCTATAGGGTATCCCTCCTTCTATTGAATCCTATAGGGTATCCCTCACTCCCCTATTGAATCCTATAGGGTATCCGTCCTTCTCTTATTGAATCCTATAGGGTATCCCTCCTTTTCCTATTGAATCCTATAGGGTAACCCTCCTTCTCCTATTGAATCCTATATGGTATCCCTCCTACTATTGAATCCTATAGGGTATCCCTCACTCCCCTATTGAATCCTATAGGGTATCCGTCCTTCTCTTATTGAATCCTATAGGGTATCCCTTTTTTTCCTATTGAATCCTATAGGGTATCCCTCCTTCTCCTATTGAATCCTACATGGTATCCCTGCTCCTATTGAATCCTATAGGGTAACCCTCCTTCTCCTATTGAATAATATAGTTTATCCCTCCTTCTCCTATTGAATCCTATAGGGTATCTCCCCCTCCTATTGAATCCTATAGGGTATCCCTTCTTCTCCTATTGAATCCTATAGGGTATCCCTCCTGCTTTTGAATCCTATAGGGTATCCGTCCTTTTCCTATTTAATTCTATAGGGTATCTCTCACTCCCCTATTGAATCCTATAGGGTATCCCTCCTTCCCCTATTGAATTATCTAGGGTATCCCTCCTTCTCCTATTGAATCCTATAGGGTATCCCTCCTATTGAATCCTATAGGGTAACCCTCCTTCTCCTATTGAATTCTATAGGGTATCTCCCCTTTTACTATTGAATCCTATAGGGTAACCCTCCTTCTCCTATTGAATCCTATAGGGTATCCCTCCTTCTCCTATTGAATCCTATAGGGTATCCCTCCTTCTCCTATTGAATCCTATAGGGTATCCCTCCTTCTCCTATTGAATCCTAAATGGTATCCCTCCTACTATTGAATCCTATAGGGTATCCCTCCTTCTCCTATTGAATCCTATAGCATATCCCTCCTTCTCCTATGGAATCCTATAGGGTATCCCTTCTCTTATTGAATCCTATAGGGTATCCCTCCTTCTATTGAATCCTATAGGGTATCCCTCACTGCCCTATTGAATCCTATAGGGTATCCCTCCTTCCCCTATTGAATCCTATAGGGTATCCCTCCTTCTCCTATTGAATCCTATAGGATATCCCCCCTCCTATTGAATCCTATAGTGTTTCCCTCCTCCTATTGAATTCTATAGGGTATCCGTCATTCTCCTATTAATTCCTATAGGGTATCCCTCCTTCTCCAATTATTTCCTATCGGGTATCCCTCCTTCTCCTATTGAATCTCATAGGGGATCCCTCCTTCTCCTATTGAATCCTATAGGGTATCTCTACTTCTTCTATTGAATCCTATAGGGTATCCCCCCTCATATTGAATCATATAGGGTATCGCTCCTTCTCCTATTAAATCCTATAGGGTATCCCTCCTTCTCCTATTGAATCCTATAGGGTATCCCTCATTCTATTGAATCCTATAGGGTATCCCTCCTTCCCCTATTGAATCCTATCGGGTATTCCTCCTATTGAATCCTATAGGGTATCTCTCCTTCTCTTATTGAATTCTATAGGGTATCCCTCCTATTGAATCCTATAGGGTATCCCTCCTTCTCCTATTGAATCCTACAGGGTATCCCTCATATTGAATCCTATAGGGTATCCCTCCTTCTCCTATTGAATTCTATAGGGTATCGCTCTTCCTATTGAATCCTCTAGGGTATCCCTCCTTCTCCTATTGAATCTTATAGGGTATCCTTCCTTCTCCTATTGAATCCTATAGGGTATCCCTCCTTCTATTGAATCCTATAGGGTACCCCTCACTCCCCTATTCAATCCTATAGGGTATTCTTCCTCCTATTGAATCACATAGGGTATCCGTCACTCCCCTTTTGAATCCTATAGGGTATCCCTCCTTCCCCTATTGAATCCTATAGGGTATCCCTCCTTCTCATATTGAATCCTATAGGGTATCCCTCCTTCTATTGAATCCGATAGGGTATCCCTCACTCCCCTGTTGAATCCTATAGGGTATCCGTCCTTCTCTTATTGAATCCTATAGGGTATCCCTCCTTCTCCTATTGAATCCTATATGGTATCCCTCCTCCTATTGAATCCTATAGGGTATCCCTCACTCCCCTATTGAATCCTATAGGGTATCCGTCCTTCTCTTATTGAATCCTATAGGGTATCCATCCTTTTCCTATTGAATCCTATAGGGTATCCCTCCTTCTCCTATTGAATCCTACATGGTATCCCTGCTCCTATTGAATCATATAGGGTAACCCTCCTTCTCCTATTGAATAATATAGTTTATCCCTCCTTCTCCTATTGAATCCTATAGGGTATCCCTCCTACTCCTATGGAATGCTATAGGGTATTCCTCCTTTTCATATTGAATCCTATAGGGTATCTCCCCCTCCTATTGAATCCTATAGGGTATCCCTTCTTCTCCTATTGAATCCTATAGGATATCCTTCCTGCTTTTGAATCCTATAGGGTATCCGTCCTTTTCCTATTTAATCCTATAGGGTATCCCTCACTCCCCTATTGAATCCTATAGGGTATCCCTCCTTCCCCTATTGAATTATATAGGGTATCCCTCCTTCTCCTATTGAATCCTATAGGGTATCCCTCCTATTGAATCCTATAGGGTAACCCTCCTTCTCCTATTGAATTCTATAGGGTATCCCCCCTTTTACTATTGAATCCTATAGGGTAACCCTCCTTCTCCTATTGAATCCTATAGGGTATCCCTCCTTCTCCTATTGAATCCTATAGGGTATCCCTCCTTCTCCTATTGAATCCTATAGGGTATCCCTCCTTCTCCTATTGAATCATATAGGGTATCCCTCCTTCTCCTATTGAATCCTAAATGGTATCCTCCTTTTATTGAATCCTATAGGGTATCCCTCCTTCTCCTATTGAATCCTATAGCATATCCCTCCTTCTCCTATTGAATCCTATAGGGTATCCCTTCTCCTATTGAATCCGATAGGGTATCCCTCCTTCTATTGAATCCTATAGGGTATCCCTCACTGCCCTATTGAATCCTATAGGGTATCCCTCCTTCCCCTATTGAATCCTATAGGGTATCCCTCCTTCTCCTATTGAATCCTATAGGATATCCCCCCTCCTATTGAATCCTATAGTGTTTCCCTCCTCCTATTGAATTCTATAGGGTATCCCTCATTCTCCTATTAATTCCTATAGGGTATCCCTCCTTCTCCAATTAATTCCTATAGGGTATCCCTCCTTCTCCTATTGAATCTCATAGGGTATCCCTCCTTCTCCTATTGAATCCTATAGGTTATCTCTACTTCTTCTATTGCATCCTATAGGGTATCCCCCCTCATATTGAATCATATAGGGTATCGCTCCTTCTCCTATTAAATCCTATAGGGTATCCCTCCTTCTCCATTTGAATCCTATAGGGTATCCCTCATTCTATTGAATCCTATAGGGTATCCCTCCTTCTCCTATTGAATCCTATAGGGTATCCCTCCTTCTCCCATTGAATCCTATAGGGTATCCCTCCTTCCCCTATTAAATCCTTTAGGGTATCCCTCCTCCTATTGAATCCTATAGGATATCCCTCCTCCTATTGAATTCTATAGTTTATCCCTCCTTCTCCTATTGAATCTTATAAGGTATCCCTCCTTCTCCTATTGAATCCTATAGGGTATCCCTCCTCCTATTGAATCCTATAGGGTATCCCTCACTCCCCTATTGAATCCTATAGGGTATCCCTCCTCCTATTGAATCATATAGGGTATCCCTCACTCCCCTATTGAATCCTATAGGGTATCCCTCCTTCCCCTATTGAATCCTATCGGGTATCCCTCCTATTGAATGCTATAGAGTATCTCTCCTTCTCCTATTGAATCCTATAGGGTATCCCTCCTTCTCCTATTGAATCCTACAGGGTATCCCTCATATTGAATCCTATAGGGTGTCCCTCCTTCTCCAATTAATTCCTATAGGGTATCCCTCCTTCTCCTATTGAATCCTCTAGGGTATCCCTCCTTCTCCTATTGAATCCTATAGGTTATCTCTACTTCTTCTATTGCATCCTATAGGGTATCCCCCCTCATATTGAATCATATAGGGTATCGCTCCTTCTCCTATTAAATCCTATAGGGTATCCCTCCTTCTCCATTTGAATCCTATAGGGTATCCCTCATTCTATTGAATCCTATAGGGTATCCCTCCTTCTCCTATTGAATCCTATAGGGTATCCCTCCTTCTCCCATTGAATCCTATAGGGTATCCCTCCTTCCCCTATTAAATCCTTTAGGGTATCCCTCCTCCTATTGAATCCTATAGGATATCCCTCCTCCTATTGAATTCTATAGTTTATCCCTCCTTCTCCTATTGAATCTTATAAGGTATCCCTCCTTCTCCTATTGAATCCTATAGGGTATCCCTCCTCCTATTGAATCCTATAGGGTATCCCTCACTCCCCTATTGAATCCTATAGGGTATCCCTCCTCCTATTGAATCATATAGGGTATCCCTCACTCCCCTATTGAATCCTATAGGGTATCCCTCCTTCCCCTATTGAATCCTATCGGGTATCCCTCCTATTGAATGCTATAGAGTATCTCTCCTTCTCCTATTGAATCCTATAGGGTATCCCTCCTTCTCCTATTGAATCCTACAGGGTATCCCTCATATTGAATCCTATAGGGTGTCCCTCCTTCTCCTATTGAATTCTATAGGGTATCGTTCTTCCTATTGAATCCTCTAGGGTATCCCTCCTTCTCCTATTGAATCCTATAGGGTATCCCTCCCTCTCCTATTGAATTCTATAGGGTATCCCTCCTTCTATTGAATCCTATAGGGTATCCCTCACTCCCCTATTGAATCCTATAGGGTATCCCTCCTCATATTGAATCACATAGGGTATCCGTCACTCCCCTTTTGAATCCTATAGGGTATCCCTCCTTCCCCTATTGAATCCTATAGGGTATCCCTCCTTCTCCTATTGACTCCTATAGGGTATCCCTCACTCCCCTATTGAATTCTATAGGGTATCCCCCTTCTATTGAATCCTATAGGGTAACCCTCCTTCTCCTATTGAATCCTATATGGTATCCCTCCTCCTATTGAATCCTATAGGGTATCCCTCACTCCCCTATTGAATCCTATAGGGTATTCGTCCTTCTCTTATTGAATCCTATAGGGTATCCCTCCTTCTCCTATTGAATCCTACATGGTATCCCTCCTCCTATTGAATCCTATAGGGTATCCCTCCTTCTCCTATGGAATGCTATAGGGTATTCCTCCTTCTCATATTGAATCCTATAGGGTATCTCCCCCTCCTATTGAATCCTATAGGGTATCCCTTCTTCTCCTATTGAATCCTATAGGGTATCCCTCCTTCTCCTATTGAATCTCATAGGGTATCCCTCCTTCTCCTATTGAATCCTATAGGGTATCTCTACTTCTTCTATTGCATCCTATAGGGTATCCCCCCTCATATTGAATCATATAGGGTATCGCTCCTTCTCCTATTAAATCCTATAGGGTATCCCTCCTTCTCCTATTGAATCCTATAGGGTATCCCTCATTCTATTGAATCCTATAGGGTATCCCTCCTTCTCTTATTGAATCCTATAGGGCATCCCTCCTTCTCCCATTGAATCCTATAGGGTATCCCTCCTTCCCCTATTAAATCCTTTAGGGTATCCCTCCTCCTATTGAATCCTATAGGGTATCCCTCCTCCTATTGAATCCTATAGTTTATCCCTCCTTCTCCTATTGAATCTTATAAGGTATTCCTCCTTCTCCTATTGAATCCTATAAGGTATCCCTCCTCCTATTGAATCCTATAGGGTATCCCTCACTCCCCTATTGAATCCTATAGGGTATCCCTTCTCCTATTGAATCATATAGGGTATCCCTCACTCCCCTATTGAATCCTATAGGGTATCCCTCCTTCCCCTATTGAATCCTATCGGGTATCCCTCCTATTGAATGCTATAGAGTATCTCTCCTTCTCCTATTGAATTCTATAGGGTATTCCTCCTATTGAATGCTATAGGGTATCCCTCCTTCTCCTATTGAATCCTACAGGGTATCCCTCATATTGAATCCTATAGGGTATCCCTCCTTCTCCTATTGAATTCTATAGGGTATCGCTCTTCCTATTGAATCCTCTAGGGTATCCCTCCTTCTCCTATTGAATCCTATAGGGTATCCCTCCTTCTCCTATTGAATCCTATAGGGTATCCCTCCTTCTGTTGAATCCTATAGGGTATCCCTCACTCCCCTATTGAATCCTATAGGGTATCCCTCCTCCTATTGAATCACATAGGGTATCCGTCTCTCCCCTTTTGAATCCTATAGGGTATCCCTCCTTCCCCTATTGAATCCTATAGGGTATCCTTCCTTCTCCTATTGACTCCTATAGGGTATCCCTCACTCCCCTATTGAATTCTATAGGGTATCCCCCTTCTATTGAATCCTATAGGGTAACCCTCCTTCTCCTATTGAATCCTATAGGGTATACCTCCTTCTCCTATTGAATCCTATATGGTATCCCTCCTCCTATTGAATCCTATAGGGTATCCCTCACTCCCTTATTGAATCCTATAGGGTATCCGTCCTTCTCTTATTGAATCCTATAGGGTATCCCTCCTTCTCCTATTGAATCCTACATGGTATCCCTCCTCCTATTGAATCCTATAGGGTATCCCTCCTTCTCCTATGGAATGCTATAGGGTATTCCTCCTTCTCATATTAAATCCTATAGGGTATCTCCCCCTCCTATTGAATCCTATAGGGTATCCCTTCTTCTCCTATTGAATCCTATAGGGTATCCCTCCTTCTTTTGAATCCTATAGGGTATCCGTCCTTTTCCTATTTAATCCTATAGGGTATCCCTCACTCCCCTATTGAATACTATAGGGTATCCCTCCTTCCCCTATTGAATTATATAGGGTATCCCTCCTTCTCCTATTGAATCCTATAGGGTATCCCTCCTATTCAATCCTATAGGGTAACCCTCCTTCTCCTATTGAATTCTATAGGGTATCCCCTCTTTTACTATTGAATCCTATAGGATAACCCTCCTTCTCCTATTGAATCCTATAGGGTATCCCTCCTTCTCCTATTGAATCCTATAGGGTATCCCTCCCTCTCCTATTGAATCCTATAGGGTATCCCTCATTCTATTGAATCCTATAGGGTATCCCTCCTTCTCTTATTGAATCCTATAGGGTATCCCTCCTTCTCCCATTGAATCCTATAGGGAATCCCTCCTTCCCCTATTAAATTCTTTAGGGTATCCCTCCTCCTATTGAATCCTATAGGGTATCCCTCCTCCTATTGAATCCTATAGTTTATCCCTCCTTCTCCTATTGAATCTTATAAGGTATCCCTCCTTCTCCTATTGAATCCTATAGGGTATCCCTCCTCCTATTGAATCCTATAGGGTATCCCTCACTCCCCTATTGAATCCTATAGGGTATCCCTTCTCCTATTGAATCATATAGGGTATCCCTCACTCCCCTATTGAATCCTATAGGGTATCCCTCCTTCCCCTATTGAATCCTATCGGGTATCCCTCCTATTGAATGCTATAGAGTATCTCTCCTTCTCCTATTGAATTCTATAGGGTATTCCTCCTATTGAATGCTATAGGGTATCCCTCCTTCTCCTATTGAATCCTACAGGGTATCCCTCATATTGAATCCTATAAGGTATCCCTCCTTCTCCTATTGAATTCTATAGGGTATCGCTCTTCCTATTGAATCCTCTAGGGTATCCCTCCTTCTCCTATTGAATCCTATAGGGTATCCCTCCTTCTCCTATTGAATTCTATAGGGTATCCCTCCTTCTATTGAATCCTATAGGGTATCCCTCACTCCCCTATTGAATCCTATAGGGTATCCCTCCTCCTATTGAATCACATAGGGTATCCGTCTCTCCCCTTTTGAATCCTATAGGGTATCCCTCCTTCCCCTATTGAATCCTATAGGGTATCCTTCCTTCTCCTATTGACTCCTATAGGGTATCCCTCACTCCCCTATTGAATTCTATAGGGTATCCCCCTTCTATTGAATCCTATAGGGTAACCCTCCTTCTCCTATTGAATCCTATAGGGTACACCTCCTTCTCCTATTGAATCCTATATGGTATCCCTCCTCCTATTGAATCCTATAGGGTATCCCTCACTCCCCTATTGAATCCTATAGGGTATCCGTCCTTCTATTATTTAATCCTATAGGGTATCCCTCCTTCTCCTATTGAATCCTACATGGTATCCCTCCTCCTATTGAATCCTATAGGGTATCCCTCCTTCTCCTATGGAATGCTATAGGGTATTCCTCCTTCTTATATTAAATCCTATAGGGTATCTCCCCCTCCTATTGAATCCTATAGGGTATCCCTTCTTCTCCTATTGAATTCTATAGGGTATCCCTCCTTCTTTTGAATCCTATAGGGTATCCGTCCTTTTCCTATTTAATCCTATAGGGTATCCCTCACTCCCCTATTGAATCCAATAGGGTATTCCTCCTTCCCCTATTGAATTATATAGGGTATCCCTCCTTCTCCTATTGAATCCTATAGGGTATCCCTCCTATTGAATCCTATAGGGTAACCCTCCTTCTCCTATTGAATTCTATAGGGTATCCCCCCTTTTACTTTTGAATCCAATAGGGTAACCCTCCTTCTCCTATTGAATCCTATAGGGTATCCCTCCTTCTCCTATTGAATCCTATAGGGTATCCCTCCTTCTCCTATTGAATCATATAGGGTATCCCTCCTTCTCCTATTGAATCCTAAATGGTATCCCTCCTTCTATTGAATCCTATAGGGTATCCCTCCTTCTCCTATTGAATCCTATAGCATATCCCTCCTTCTCCTATTGAATCCTATAGGGTATCCCTTCTCCTATTGAATCCTATAGGGTATCCCTCCTTCTATTGAATCCTATAGGGTATCCCTCACTGCCCTATTGAATCCTATAGGGTATCCCTCACTCCCCTATTGAATCCTATAGGGTATCCCTCACTGCCCTATTGAATCCTATAGGTTATCCCTCACTCCCCTATTGAATCCTATAGGGTATCCCTCCTTCTCCTATTGAATCCTATAGGGTATCCCTTCTCCTATTGAATCCTATAGGGTATCCCTCCTTCTATTGAATCCTATAGGGTATCCCTCACTGCCCTATTGAATCCTATAGGGTATCCCTCACTCCCCTATTGAATCCTATAGGGTATCACTCCTCCTATTGAATCATATAGGGTATCCCTCACTCCCCTATTGAATCCTATAGGGTATCCTTCCTTCCCCTATTGAATCCTTTCGGGTATCCCTCCTATTGAATGCTATAGTGTATATCTCCTTCTCCTATTGAATCCTATAGGGTATCCCTCCTTCTCCTATTGAATCCTACAGGGTATCCCTCATATTGAATCCTATAGGGTATCCCTCCTTCTCCTATTGAATTCTATAGGGTATCGCTCTTCCTATTGAATCCTCTAGGGTATCCCTCCTTCTCCTATTGAATCCTATAGGGTATCCCTCCTTCTCCTATTGAATTCTATAGGGTATCCCTCCTTCTTTTGAATCCTATAGGGTATCCGTCCTTTTCCTATTTAATCCTATAGGGTATCCCTCACTCCCCTATTGAATCCAATAGGGTATTCCTCCTTCCCCTATTGAATTATATAGGGTATCCCTCCTTCTCCTATTGAATCCTATAGGGTATCCCTCCTATTGAATCCTATAGGGTAACCCTCCTTCTCCTATTGAATTCTACAGGGTATCCCCCCTTTTACTATTGAATCCAATAGGGTAACCCTCCTTCTCCTATTGAATCCTATAGGGTATCCCTCCTTCTCCTATTGAATCCTATAGGGTATCCCTCCTTCTCCTATTGAATCATATAGGGTATCCCTCCTTCTCCTATTGAATCCTAAATGGTATCCCTCCTTCTATTGAATCCTATAGGGTATCCCTCCTTCTCCTATTGAATCCTATAGCATATCCCTCCTTCTCCTATTGAATCCTATAGGGTATCCCTTCTCCTATTGAATCCTATAGGGTATCCCTCCTTCTATTGAATCCTATAGGGTATCCCTCACTGCCCTATTGAATCCTATAGGGTATCCCTCACTCCCCTATTGAATCCTATAGGGTATCCCTCACTGCCCTATTGAATCCTATAGGGTATCCCTCACTCCCCTATTGAATCCTATAGGGTATCCCTCCTTCTCCTATTGAATCCTATAGGGTATCCCTTCTCCTATTGAATCCTATAGGGTATCCCTCCTTCTATTGAATCCTATAGGGTATCCCTCACTGCCCTATTGAATCCTATAGGGTATCCCTCACTCCCCTATTGAATCCTATAGGGTATCACTCCTCCTATTGAATCATATAGGGTATCCCTCACTCCCCTATTGAATCCTATAGGGTATCCTTCCTTCCCCTATTGAATCCTTTCGGGTATCCCTCCTATTGAATGCTATAGTGTATATCTCCTTCTCCTATTGAATCCTATAGGGTATCCCTCCTTCTCCTATTGAATCCTACAGGGTATCCCTCATATTGAATCCTATAGGGTATCCCTCCTTCTCCTATTGAATTCTATAGGGTATCGCTCTTCCTATTGAATCCTCTAGGGTATCCCTCCTTCTCCTATTGAATCCTATAGGGTATCCCTCCTTCTCCTATTGAATCCTACAGGGTATCCCTCATATTGAATCCTATAGGGTATCCCTCCTTCTCCTATTGAATTCTATAGGGTATCGCTCTTCCTATTGAATCCTCTAGGGTATCCCTCCTTCTCCTATTGAATCCTATAGGGTATCCCTCCTTCTCCTATTGAATCCTATAGGGTATCCCTCCTTCTATTGAAACTTATAGGGTATCCCTCACTCCCCCATTGAATCCTATAGGGTATCCCTCCTCCTATTGAATCACATAGGGTATCCGTCACTCCCCTTTTGAATCCTATAGGGTATCCCTCCTTCCCCTATTGAATCCTATAGGGTATCCCTCACTCCCCTATTGAATCCTATAGGGTATCCGTCCTTCTATTATTGAATCCTATAGGGTATCCCTCCTTCTCCTATTGAATCCTACATGGTATCCCTCCTCCTATTGAATCCTATAGGGTATCCCTCCTTCTCCTATGGAATGCTATAGGGTATTCCTCCTTCTCATATTAAATCCTATAGGGTATCTCCCCCTCCTATTGAATCCTATAGGGTATCCCTTCTTCTCCTATTGAATTCTATAGGGTATCCCTCCTTCTTTTGAATCCTATAGGGTATCCGTCCTTTTCCTATTTAATCCTATAGGGTATCCCTCACTCCCCTATTGAATCCAATAGGGTATTCCTCCTTCCCCTATTGAATTATATAGGGTATCCCTCCTTCTCCTATTGAATCCTATAGGGTATCCCTCCTATTGAATCCTATAGGGTAACCCTCCTTCTCCTATTGAATTCTATAGGGTATCCCCCCTTTTACTATTGAATCCAATAGGGTAACCCTCCTTCTCCTATTGAATCCTATAGGGTATCCCTCCTTCTCCTATTGAATTCTATAGGGTATCCCTCCTTCTCCTATTGAATCATATAGGGTATCCCTCCTTCTCCTATTGAATCCTAAATGGTATCCCTCCTTCTATTGAATCCTATAGGGTATCCCTCCTTCTCCTATTGAATCCTATAGCATATCCCTCCTTCTCCTATTGAATCCTATAGGGTATCCCTTCTCCTATTGAATCCTATAGGGTATCCCTCCTTCTATTGAATCCTATAGGGTATCCCTCACTGCCCTATTGAATCCTATAGGGTATCCCTCACTCCCCTATTGAATCCTATAGGGTATCCCTCACTGCCCTATTGAATCCTATAGGGTATACCTCACTCCCCTATTGAATCCTATAGGGTATCCCTCCTTCTCCTATTGAATCCTATAGGGTATCCCTTCTCCTATTGAATCCTATAGGGTATCCCTCCTTCTATTGAATCCTATAGGGTATCCCTCACTGCCCTATTGAATCCTATAGGGTATCCCTCACTCCCCTATTGAATCCTATAGGGTATCACTCCTCCTATTGAATCATATAAGGTATCCCTCACTCCCCTATTGAATCCTATAGGGTATCCTTCCTTCCCCTATTGAATCCTTTCGGGTATCCCTCCTATTGAATGCTATAGTGTATATCTCCTTCTCCTATTGAATCCTATAGGGTATCCCTCCTTCTCCTATTGAATCCTACAGGGTATCCCTCATATTGAATCCTATAGGGTATCCCTCCTTCTCCTATTGAATTCTATAGGGTATCGCTCTTCCTATTGAATCCTCTAGGGTATCCCTCCTTCTCCTATTGAATCCTATAGGGTATCCCTCCTTCTCCTATTGAATCCTATAGGGTATCCCTCCTTCTATTGAATCCTATAGGGTATCCCTCACTCCCCCATTGAATCCTATAGGGTATCCCTCCTCCTATTGAATCACATAGGGTATCCGTCACTCCCCTTTTGAATCCTATAGGGTATCCCTCCTTCCCCTATTGAATCCTATAGGGTATCCCTCCTTCTCCTATTGACTCCTATAGGGTATCCCTCACTCCCCTATTGAATTCTATAGGGTATCCCCCTTCTATTGAATCCTATAGGGTAACCCTCCTTCTCCTATTGAATCCTATAGGGTATCCCTCCTTCTCCTATTGAATCCTATAGGATATCCCTCCTTCTATTGAATCCTATAGTGTATCCCTCCTTCTCCTATTGAATCCTATATGGTATCCCTCCTCCTATTGAATCCTAAAGGGTATCCCTCACTCCCCTATTGAATCCTATAGCGTATCCGTCCTTCTCTTATTGAATCCTATAGGGTATCCCTCCTTTTCCTATTGAATCCTATAGGGTATCCCTCCTTCTCCTATTGAATCCTACATGGTATCCCTCCTCCTATTGAATCCTATAGGGTAACCCTCCTTCTCCTATTGAATAATATAGTTTATCCCTCCTTCTCCTATTGAATCCTATAGGGTATCCCTCCTTCTCCTATGGAATGCTATAGGGTATTCCTCCTTCTCATATTGAATCCTATAGGGTATCTCCCCCTCCTATTGAATCCTATAGGGTATCCCTTCTTCTCCTATTGAATCCAATATGGTATCCCTCCTGCTTTTGAATCCTATAGGGTATCCGTCCTTTTCCTATTTAATCCTATAGGGTATCCCTCACTCCCCTATTGAATCCTATAGGGTATCCCTCCTTCCCCTATTGAATTATATAGGGTATCCCTCCTTCTCCTATTGAATCATATAGGGTATCCCTCCTATTGAATCCTATAGGGTAACCCTCCATCTCCTATTGAATTCTATAGGGTATCCCCCCTTTTACTATTGAATCCTATAGGGTAACCCTCCTTCTCCTATTGAATCCTATAGGGTATCCCTCCTTCTCCTATGGAATGCTATAGGGTATTCCTCCTTCTCATATTAAATCCTATAGGGTATCTCCCCCTCCTATTGAATCCTATAGGGTATCCCTTCTTCTCCTATTGAATCCTATAGGGTATCCCTCCTTCTTTTGAATCCTATAGGGTATCCGTCCTTTTCCTATTTAATCCTATAGGGTATCCCTCACTCCCCTATTGAATCCTATAGGGTATCCCTCCTTCCCCTATTGAATTATATAGGGTATCCCTCCTTCTCCTATTGAATCCTATAGGGTATCCCTCCTATTCAATCCTATAGGGTAACCCTCCTTCTCCTATTGAATTCTATAGGGTATCCACTCTTTTACTATTGAATCCTATAGGATAACCCTCCTTCTCCTATTGAATCCTATAGGGTATCCCTCCTTCTCCTATTGAATCCTATAGGGTATCCCTCCTTCTCCTATTGAATCCTATAGGGTATCCCTCATTCTATTGAATCCTATAGGGTATCCCTCCTTCTCTTATTGAATCCTATAGGTATCCCTCCTTCTCCCATTGAATCCTATAGGGTATCCCTCCTTCCCCTATTAAATCCTTTAGGGTATCCCTCCTCCTATTGAATCCTATAGGGTATCCCTCCTCCTATTGAATCCTATAGTTTATCCCTCCTTCTCCTATTGAATCTTATAAGGTATCCCTCCTTCTCCTATTGAATCCTATAGGGTATCCCTCCTCCTATTGAATCCTATAGGGTATCCCTCACTCCCCTATTGAATCCTATAGGGTATCCCTTCTCCTATTGAATCATATAGGGTATCCCTCACTCCCCTATTGAATCCTATAGGGTATCCCTCCTTCCCCTATTGAATCCTATCGGGTATCCCTCCTATTGAATGCTATAGAGTATCTCTCCTTCTCCTATTGAATTCTATAGGGTATTCCTCCTATTGAATGCTATAGGGTATCCCTCCTTCTCCTATTGAATCCTACAGGGTATCCCTCATATTGAATCCTATAGGGTATCCCTCCTTCTCCTATTGAATCCTATAGGGTATCCCTCCTTCTCCTATTGAATTCTATAGAGTATCCCTCCTTCTATTGAATCCTATAGGGTATCCCTCACTCCCCTATTGAATCCTATAGGGTATCCCTCCTCCTATTGAATCACATAGGGTATCCGTCTCTCCCCTTTTGAATCCTATAGGGTATCCCTCCTTCCCCTATTGAATCCTATAGGGTATCCTTCCTTCTCCTATTGACTCCTATAGGGTATCCCTCACTCCCCTATTGAATTCTATAGGGTATCCCCCTTCTATTGAATCCTATAGGGTAACCCTCCTTCTCCTATTGAATCCTATAGGGTATACCTCCTTCTCCTATTGAATCCTATATGGTATCCCTCCTCCTATTGAATCCTATAGGGTATCCCTCACTCCCCTATTGAATCCTATAGGGTATCTGTCCTTCTATTATTGAATCCTATAGGGTATCCCTCCTTCTCCTATTGAATCCTACATGGTATCCCTCCTCCTATTGAATCCTATAGGGTATCCCTCCTTCTCCGATGGAATGCTATAGGGTATTCCTCCTTCTCATATTAAATCATATAGGGTATCTCCCCCTCCTATTGAATCCTATAGGGTATCCCTTCTTCTCCTATTGAATTCTATAGGGTATCCCTCCTTCTTTTGAATCCTATAGGGTATCCGTCCTTTTCCTATTTAATCCTATAGGGTATCCCTCACTCCCCTATTGAATCCAATAGGGTATTCCTCCTTCCCCTATTGAATTATATAGGGTATCCCTCCTTCTCCTATTGAATCCTATAGGGTATCCCTCCTATTGAATCCTATAGGGTAACCCTCCTTCTCCTATTGAATTCTATAGGGTATCCCCCCTTTTACTATTGAATCCAAAAGGGTAACCCTCCTTCTCCTATTGAATCCTATAGGGTATCCCTCCTTCTCCTATTGAATCCTATAGGGTATCCCTCCTTCTCCTATTGAATCATATAGGGTATCCCTCCTTCTCCTATTGAATCCTAAATGGTATCCCTCCTTCTATTGAATCCTATAGGGTATCCCTCCTTCTCCTATTGAATCCTATAGCATATCCCTCCTTCTCCTATTGAATCCTATAGGGTATCCCTTCTCCTATTGAATCCTATAGGGTATCCCTCCTTCTATTGAATCCTATAGGGTATCCCTCACTGCCCTATTGAATCCTATAGGGTATCCCTCACTCCCCTATTGAATCCTATAGGGTATCCCTCCTTCTCCTATTGAATCCTATAGGGTATCCCTTCTCCTATTGAATCCTATAGGGTATCCCTCCTTCTATTGAATCCTATAGGGTATCCCTCACTGCCCTATTGAATCCTATAGGGTATCCCTCACTCCCCTATTGAATCCTATAGGGTATCACTCCTCCTATTGAATCATATAGGGTATCCCTCACTCCCCTATTGAATCCTATAGGGTATCCTTCCTTCCCCTATTGAATCCTTTCGGGTATCCCTCCTATTGAATGCTATAGTGTATATCTCCTTCTCCTATTGAATCCTATAGGGTATCCCTCCTTCTCCTATTGAATCCTACAGGGTATCCCTCATATTGAATCCTATAGGGTATCCCTCCTTCTCCTATTGAATTCTATAGGGTATCGCTCTTCCTATTGAATCCTCTAGGGTATCCCTCCTTCTCCTATTGAATCCTATAGGGTATCCCTCCTTCTCCTATTGAATCCTATAGGGTATCCCTCCTTCTATTGAATCCTATAGGGTATCCCTCACTCCCCCATTGAATCCTATAGGGTATCCCTCCTTCCCCTATTGAATCCTATAGGGTATCCCTCCTTCTCCTATTGACTCCTATAGGGTATCCCTCACTCCCCTATTGAATTCTATAGGGTATCCCCCTTCTATTGAATCCTATAGGGTAACCCGCCTTCTCCTATTGAATCCTATAGGGTATCCCTCCTTCTCCTATTGAATCCTATAGGGTATCCCTCCTTCTATTGAATCCTATAGTGTATCCCTCCTTCTCCTATTGAATCCTATATGGTATCCCTCCTCCTATTGAATCCTATAGGGTATCCCTCACTCCCCTATTGAATCCTATAGGGTATCCGTCCTTCTCTTATTGAATCCTATAGGGTATCCCTCCTTTTCCTATTGAATCCTATAGGGTATCCCTCCTTCTCCTATTGAATCCTACATGGTATCCCTCCTCCTATTGAATCCTATAGGGTAACCCTCCTTCTCCTATTGAATAATATAGTTTATCCCTCCTTCTCCTATTGAATCCTATAGGGTATCCCTCCTTCTCCTATGGAATGCTATAGGGTATTCCTCCTTCTCATATTGAATCCTATAGGGTATCTCCCCCTCCTATTGAATCCTATAGGGTATCCCTTCTTCTCCTATTGAATCCAATAGGGTATCCCTCCTGCTTTTGAATCCTATAGGGTATCCGTCCTTTTCCTATTTAATCCTATAGGGTATCCCTCACTCCCCTATTGAATCCTATAGGGTATCCCTCCTTCCCCTATTGAATTATATAGGGTATCCCTCCTTCTCCTATTGAATCCTATAGGGTATCCCTCCTATTGAATCCTATAGGGTAACCCTCCATCTCCTATTGAATTCTATAGGGTATCCCCCCTTTTACTATTGAATCCTATAGGGTAACCCTCCTTCTCCTATTGAATCCTATAGGGTATCCCTCCTTCTCCTATTGAATCCTATAGGGTATCCCTCCTTCTATTGAATCCTATAGGTTATCCCTCACTCCCCTATTGAATTCTATAGGGTATCCCTCCTTCTCTTATTGAATCCTTTAGGGTATCCCTCCTTCTCCTATTGAATCCTATAGGGTATCCCTCCTTTTCCTATTGAATCCTATAGGGTATCCCTCCTTCTCCTATTGAATCCTAAATGGTATCCCTCCTTCTATTGAATCCTATAGGGTATCCCTCCTTCTCCGATTGAATCCTATAGCATATCCATCCTTCTCCTATTGAATCCTATAGGGAATCCCTCCTCTTTTTGAATCCTATAGGGTATCCCTCACTCCCCTATTGAATCCTATAGGGTATTCCTCATCCTATTGAATCCTATAGGGTATCCCTCATTCTCCTATTGAATCCTATATGGTAACTCTCCTTCTCCTATTGAATCCTATAGGATATCCCTCCTTCTCCTATTGAATCTTATAGGGTATCCCTCCTATTGAATCCTACATTGTATCCCTCACTCCCCTATTGATGTATCCCTCACTCCCCTATTGAATCCTATAAGCTATCCCTCCTCCTATTGAATCATATAGGGTATCCCTCACTCCCCTATTGAATCCTATAGGGTATCCCTCCTTCCCCTAATGAATCCTATCGGGTATCCCTCCTATTAAACCCTATAGGGTATCACTCCTATTGAATGCTATCGGGTATCTCTCCTTCTATTGAATTATATAGCGTATCCCTCCATCTCCTATTGAATCTTATAAGGTATCCCTCCTTCTCCTATTGAATCCCAAAGGGTATCCCTCCTTCTATTGAATCCTATAGGGTATCCCTCCTTCTCCTATTGAATCCTATAGCATATCCCTCCTTCTCCTATTGAATCCTATAGGGTATCCCTCCTTCTATTGAATCCTATAGGGTATCCCTCACTGCCCTATTGAATCCTATAGGGTATCCCTCACTCCCCTATTGAATCCTATAGGGTATCCCTCCTCCTATTGAATCATATAGGGTATCCCTCACTCCCCTATTGAATCCTATAGGGTATCCTTCCTTCCCCTATTGAATCCTTTCGGGTATCCCTCCTATTGAATGCTATAGGGTATCTCTCCTTCTCCTATTGAATTCTATAGGGTATCCCTCCTATTGAATCCTATAGGGTATCCCTCCTTCTCCTATTGAATCCTACAGGGTATCCCTCATATTCAATCCTATAGGGTATCCCTCCTTCTCCTATTGAATTCTATAGGGTATCGCTCTTCCTATAGAATCCTCTAGGGTATCCCTCCTTCTCCTATTGAATACTATAGGATATCCCTCCTTCTCCTATTGAATCCTATAGGGTATCCCTCCTTCTATTGAATCCTATAGGGTATCCCTCACTCCCCTATTGAATCCTATAGGGTATCCCTCCTCCTATTGAATCACATAGGGTATCCATCACTACCAATTGAATCCTATAGGGTATCCCTCCTTCCCCTATTGAATCCTATAGGGTATCCCTCCTTCTCCTATTGACTCCTATAGGGTATCCCTCACTCCCCTATTGAATTCTATAGGGCATCCCCCTTCTATTGAATCCTATAGGGTAACCCTCCTTCTCCTATTGAATCCTATAGGGTATCCCTCCTTCTCCTATTGAATCCTATATGGTATCCCTCCTCCTATTGAATCCTATAGTGTATCCCTCACTCCCTTATTGAATCTAATAGGGTATCCGTCCTTCTCTTATTGAATCCTATAGGGTATCCCTCCTTTTCCTATTGAATCCTATAGGGTATCCCTCCTTCTCCTATTGAATCCTACATGGTATCCCTCCTTCTATTGAATCCTATAGGGTAACCCTCCTTCTCCTATTGAATAATATAGTTTATCCCTCCTTCTCCTATTGAATCCTATAGGGTATCCCTCCTTCTCCTATGGAATGCTATAGGATATTCCTCCTTCTCATATTTAATCCTATAGGGTATCTCCCCCTCCTATTGAATCCTATAGGGTATCCCTTCTTCTCCTATTGAATCCTATAGGGTATCCCTCCTGCTTTTGAATCCTATAGGGTATCCATCCTTTTCCTATTTAATCCGATAGGGTATCCCTCACTCCCCTATTGAATCCTATAGGGTATCCCTCCTTCCTCTATTGAATTATATAGGGTATCCCTCCTTCTCCTATTGAATCCTATAGGGTATCCCTCCTATTGAATCCGATAGGGTAACCCTCCTTCTCCTATTGAATTCTATAGGGTATCCCCCCTTTTACTATTGAATCCTATAGGGTAACCCTCCTTCTCCTATTGAATCCTATAGGGTATCCCTCCTTCTCCTATTGAATCCTATAGGGTATCCCTCCTTCTATTGAATCCTATAGGGTATCCCTCACTCCCCTATTGAATCCTATAGGGTATCCCTCCTTCTCTTATTGAATACTTTAGGGTATCCCTCCTTCTCCTATTGAATCCTATAGGGTATCCCTCCTTTTCCTATTGAATCCTATAGGGTATCCCTCCTTCTCCTATTGAATCCTAAATGGTATCCCTCCTTCTATTGAATCCTATAGGGTATCCCTCCTTCTCCGATTGAATCCTATAGCATATCCCTCCTTCTCCTATTGAATCCTATAGGGAATCCCTCCTCTTTTTGAATCATATAGGGTATCCCTCACTCCCCTATTGAATCCTATAGGGTTTTCCTCATCCTATTGAATCCTATAGGGTATCCCTCATTCTCCTATTGAATCCTATAAGGTAACTCTCCTTCTCCTATTGAATCCTATAGGATATCCCTCCTTCTCCTATTGAATCCTATAGGGTATCCCTCCTTCTATTGAATCCTACATTGTATCCCTCACTCCCCTATTGATGTATCCCTCACTCCCCAATTGAATCCTATAAGGTATCCCTCATCCGATTGAATCATATACGGTATCCCTCACTCCCCAATTGAATCCTATAGGGTATCCCTCCTTCCCCTTATGAATCCTATCGGGTATCCCTCCTATTGAATCCTATAGGGTATCCCTCCTATTGAATGCTATCGGGTATCTCTCCTTCTATTGAATTCTATAGGGTATCCCTCCATCTCCTATTGAATCTTATAAGGTATCCCTCCATCTCCTATTGAATCCTAAAGGGTATCCCTCCTTCTATTGGATCCTATAGGGTATCTCTCACTCCCCTATTGAATCCTATAGGGTATCCCTCCTCCTATTGAATCATATAGGGTATCCCTCAGTCCCCTATTGAATTCTATAGTGTGTCCCTCCTTCCCCTATTGAATCATATAGGGTATCCCTCCTCCTATTGAATCATATAGGGTATCCCTCACTCCCCTATTGAATCCTATAGGGTATCCTTCCTTCCCCTATTGAATCCTTTCAGGTATCCCTCCTATTGAATGCTATAGGGTATCTCTCCTTCTCCTATTGAATTATATAGGGTATCCCTCCTATTGAATCCTATAGGGTATCCCTCCTTCTCCTATTGAATCCTACAGGGTATCCCTCATATTCAATCCTATAGGGTATCCCTCCTTCTCCTATTGAATTCTATACGGTATCGCTCTTCCTATTGAATCCTCTAGGGTATCCCTCCTTCTCCTATTAAATCCTATAGGGTATCCCTCCTTCTCCTATTGAATCCTATAGGGTATCCCTCCTTCTATTGAATCCTATAGGGTATCCCTCACTCCCCTATTGAATCCTATAGGGTATCCCTCCTCCTATTGAATCACATAGGGTATCCGTCACTACCAATTGAATCCTATAGGGTATCCCTCCTTCCCCTATTGAATCCTATAGGGTATCCCTCCTTCTCCTATTGACTCCTATAGGGTATCCCTCACTCCCCTATTGAATTCTATAGGGTATCCCCCTTCTATTGAATCCTATAGTTTATCCCTCCTTCTCCTATTGAATCCTATAGGGTATCCCCCTTCTATTGAATCCTATAGGATAACTCTCCTTCTCCTATTGAATCCTATAGGGTATCCCTCATTCTCCTATTGAATCCTATAGGGTATCACTCCTTCTATTGAATCCTATAGGGTATCCCTCACTCCCCTATTGAATCCTATAGGGTATCCATCCTTCTCTTATTGAATCCTATAGGGTATCCCTCCTTTTCCTATTGAATCCTATAGGGTATCCCTCCTTCTCCTATTGAATCCTATAGGGTATCCCTCCTTCTATTGAATCCTATAGGGTATCCCTTACTCCCCTAATGAATCCTATAGGGTATCCCTCCTTGTCTTATTGAATCCTATAGGGTATCCCTCCTTCTCCTATTGAATCCTATAGGGTATCCCTCCTTCTCCTATTGAATACTAAATGGTCTCCCTCCTTCTATTGAATCATATAGGGTATCCCTCCTTCTCCTATTGAATCCTATAGCATATCCCTCCTTCTATTATTAAATCCTATAGGGTGTCCCTTCTCCTATTGAATCCTATAGGGTATCCCTTCTTCTATTGAATCCTATAGGGTATCCCTCACTGCCCTATTGAATCCTATATGGTATCCCTCCTTCCCCTATTGAATCCTATAGGGTATCCCTCCTATTGAAACCTATAGGGTATCCCTCCTATTGAATGCTATAGGGTATCCCTCATTGTCCTATTAATTCTGATAGGGTATCCCTCCTTCTCCTATTGAATCCTATAGGGTATCCCCCCTCCTATTGAATCCTATAGGGTGTCCCTCCTATTGAAACCTATAGGGTATCCCTCCTATTGAATGCTATAGGGTATCCCTCATTCTCCTATTGAATCCTATAGGGTATCCCTCCTTCCCCTATTGAATTATATAGGGTATCCCTTCTCCTATTGAATCCTATAGGGTATCCCTCCTATTGAATCCTATAGGGTAACTCTCCTTCTCCTATTGAATTCTATAGGTTATCCCCCCTTTTACTATTGAATCCTATAGGGTAACCATCCTTCTCCTATTGAATCCTATAGGGTATCCCTCCTTCTCCTATTGAATCCTATAGGGTATCCCTCCTTCCATTGAATCCTATAGGGTATCCCTCACTCCCCTATTGAATTCTATAGGGTATCCCTCCTTCTCTTATTGAATCCTTTAGGGTATCCCTCCTTCTCCTATTGAATCCTATAGGGTATCCCTCCTTTTCCTATTGAATCCTATAGGGTATCCTTCCTTCTCCTATTGAATCCTAAATGGTATCGCTCCTTCTATTGAATCCTATAGGGTATCCCTCCTTCTCCTATTGAATCCTATAGCATATCCCTCCTTCTCCTATTGAATCCTATAGGGTATCCCTCATCTCTTTGTGAATCCTACATTGTATCCCTCACTCCCCTATTGAATCCTATAAGGTATCCCTCCTCCTATTGAATCCTATAAGGTATCCCTCCTCCTATTGAATCATATAGGGTATCCCTCACTCCCCTATTGAATCCTATAGGGTATCCCTCCTTCCCCTAATGAATCATATCGGGTATCCCTCCTATTGAATCCTATAGGGTATCCCTCCTATTGAATGCTATCGGGTATCTCTCCTTCTATTGAATTCTAAAGGGTATCCCTCCTTCTCCTATTGAATCTTATAAGGTATCCCTCCTTCTCCTATTGCATCCTATAGGGTATCCCTCCACCTATTGAATCATATGGGGTATCCCTCAGTCCCCTATTGAATCCTATAGTGTGTCCCTCCTTCCACTATTGAATCATATAGGGTATCCCTCCTCCTATTGAATCATATGGGGTATCCCTCAGTCCCCTATTGAATCCTATAGTGTGTCCCTCCTTCCACTATTGAATCCTATAGTTTATCCCTCCTTCTCCTATTGAATCCTATAGGGTATCCCCCTTCTATTGAATCCTATAGGGTAACTCTCCTTCTCCTATTGAATCCTATAGGGTATCCCTCCTTCTCCTATTGAATCCTATAGGGTATCCCTCCTTCTATTGAATCCTATAGGGTATCCCTCACTCCCCTATTGAATCCTATAGGGTATCCATCCTTCTCTTATTGAATCCTATAGGGTATCCCTCCTTTTCCTATTGAATCCTATAGGGTATCCCTCCTTCTGCTATTGAATCCTATAGGGTATCCCTCCTTCTATTGAATCCTATAGGGTATCCCTTACTCCCCTATTGAAGCCTATAGGGTATCCCTCCTTCTCTTATTGAATGCTATAGGGTGTCCCTCCTTCTCCTATTGAATCCTATAGGGTATCCCTCCTTCTCCTATTGAATCTTATAGGGTATCCCTGCTTCTATTGAATCCTACATTGTATCCCTCACTCCCCTATTGAATCCTATAAGGTATCCCTCCTCCTATTGAATCATATAGGGTATCCCTCACTCCCCTATTGAATCCTATAGGGTATCCCTCCTTCCCCTATTGAATCCTATAGGGCATCCCTCCTTTTCCTTTTGAATCCTATAGGGTATCCCTCCTTGTCTTATTGAATCCTATAGGGTATCCCTCCTTCTCCTATTGAATCCTATAGGGTATCCCTCCTTCTCCTATTGAATCCTAAATGGTCTCCCTTCTTCTATTGAATCATATAGGGTATCCCTCCTTCTCCTATTGAATCCTATAGCATATCCCTCCTTCTATTATTAAATCCTATAGGGTATCCCTTCTCCTATTGAATCCTATAGGGTATCCCTTCTTCTATTGAATCCTATAGGGTATCCCTCACTGCCCTATTGAATCCTATATGGTATCCCTCCTTCCCCTATTGAATCCTATAGGGTATCCCTCCTATTTAAACCTATAGGGTATCCCTCCTATTGAATGCGATAGGGTATCCCTCATTCTCCTATTAATTCCTATAGGGTATCCCTCCTTCTCCTATTGAATCCTATAGGGTATCCCCACTCCTATTGAATCCTATTGGGTGTCCCTCCTATTGAAACATATAGGGTATCCCTCCTATTGAATGCTATAGGGTATCCCTCATTCTCCTATTGAATCTTATAGGGTATCCCTCCGTCTCCTATTGAATCCTATTGGGTGTCCCTCCTATTGAAACATATAGGGTATCCCTCATATTGAATTCTATAGGGTATCGCTCCTTCTCTTATTAAATCCTATAGGGTATCCCTCCTTCTCCTATTGAATCCTATCGGGTATCCCTCATTATATTGAATCCTATAGGGTATCCCTCCTCCTCCTATTCAATCTTATAGGGTATCCCTCCGTCTCCCATTGAATCCTATAGGGTATCCCTCCTTCCCCTATTAAATCCTATAGGGTATCCCTCCTTCTCCTATTGAATCTTATAGGGTATTCCTCCTATTGAATCCTATAGTTTATCCCTCATTCTCCTATTGAATCCTATAGGGTAACTTTCCTTCTCCTATTGAATCCTATAGGGTATCCCTCACTCCCCTATTGAATCCTATAGGGTATCCCTCACTCCCCTATTGAATCCTATAGGGTATCCCTCCAATTGAATCCTATAGGGTATCCCTCCTATTGAATCCTATAAGGTATCCCTCCTCCTTTTGAATCCTATAGGGTATCCCTCACTCCCCTATTGAATCCTATAGGGAATTCCTCCTCCTATTGAATCCTATACGGTATCCCTCATTCTCCTATTGAATCCTATAGGGTAACTCTCCTTCTCCTATTGAATCCTATAGGGTATCCCTCCTTTTCCTATTGAATCTTATAGGGTATCCCTCCTTCTATTGAATCCTACATTGTATCCCGCACTCCCCTATTGAATCCTATAAGGTATCCCTCCTCCTATTGAATCATATAGGGTATCCCTCACTCCCCTTTTGAATATTATAGGGTATCTCTCCTTCCCCTAATGAATCCTATCGGGTATCCCTCCTATTGAATCGTATAGGGTATCCCTCACTCCCCTATTGAATCCTATAGGGTATCCCTCCTTCCCCTATTGAATCCTATAGGGTATTCCTCCTATTGAATCATATAAGGTATCACTCCTATTGAATGCTATAGGGTATCTCTCCTTCTCCTATTGAATCCTATAGGGTATCCCACTCCTATTGAATCCTATAGGGTATGCCTCCTTCTCCTATTGAATCCTATAGGGTATTCCTCATATTGAATCCTATAAGGTATCCCTACTTCTCCTATTGAATCCTATAGGGTATCACTCCTCCTATTGAATCCTATATGATATCCCTCCTTCTCCTTTTGAATCCTATAGGGTATCCCTCCTTCTCCTATTGAATCCTATAGGTTATCCCTTCTTCTATTGAATCCTATAGGGTATCTCTCACTCCCCTATTGAATCCTATAGGGTATCCCTCCTCCTATTGAATCATATAGGGTATCCCTCACTCCCCTATTGAATCCTATAGTGTGTCCCTCCTTCCCCTATTGAATCATATAGGGTATCCCTCCTTCATCTATTGACTCCTATAGGGTATCCCTCACTCCCCTATTGAATTCTACAGGTTATCCCCCTTCTATTGAATCCTATAGGGTATCCATCCTTCTCCTATTGAATCCTATAGGGTATCCCCCTTCTATTGAATCTTATAGGGTAACTCTCTTTCTCCTATTGAATCCTATAGGGTATCCCTCCTTCTCCTATTGAATCCTATAGGGTATCCCTCCTTCTATTGAATCATATAGGGTATCCCTCACTCCCCTATTGAATCCTATAGGGTATCCATCCTTCTCTTATTGAATCCTATAGGGTATCCCTCCTTTTCCTATTGAATCCTATAGGGTATCCCTCCTTCTGCTATTGAATCCTATAGGGTATCCCTCCTTCTATTGAATCCTATAGGGTATCCCTTACTCCCCTATTGAAGCCTATAGGGTATCCCTCCTTCTCTTATTGAATGCTATAGGGTGTCCCTACTTCTCCTATTGAATCCTATAGGGTATCCCTCCTTCTCCTATTGAATCTTATAGGGTATCCCTCCTTCTATTGAATCCTACATTGTATCCCTCACTCCCCTATTGAATCCTATAAGGTATCCCTCCTCCTATTGAATCATATAGGGTATCCCTCACTCCCCTATTGAATCCTATAGGGTATCCCTCCTTCCCCTATTGAATCCTATAGGGTATCCCTCCTATTGAATCATATAAGGTATCACTCCTATTGAATGCTATAGGGTATCTCTCCTTCTCCTATTGAATCCTATAGGGTATCCCACTCCTATTGAATCCTATAGGGTATTCCTCCTTCTCCTATTGAATCCTATAGGGTATTCCTCATATTGAATCCTATAGGGTATCCCTACTTCTCCCTTTGAATCCTATAGGGTATCACTCCTCCTATTGAATCATATATGATATCCCTCCTTCTCCTTTTGAATCCTATAGGGTATCCCTCCTTCTCCTATTGAATCCTATAGGGTATCCCTCCTTCTGCTATTGAATCTTATAGGGTATCCCTCCTTCTATAGAATTCTACATTGTATCCCTCACTCCCCTATTGAATATTATAGGGTATCCCTCCTTCCCCTAATGAATCCTATCGGGAATCCCTCCTATTGAATCCTATAGGGTATCCCTCCTATTGAATGCTATCGGGTATCTCTCCTTCTCCTATTGAATTCTATAGGGTATCACTCCTTCTCCTATTGAATCTTATAAGGTATCCCTCCTTCTCCTATTGAATCCTATAGGGTATCCCTCCTTCTATTGAATCCTATAGGGTATCCCTCCATCTCCTATTGAATCCTAAATGGTATCCCTCCTTCTATTGAATCATATAGGGTATCCCTCCTTCTCCTATTGAATCCTATAGCATATCCCTCCTTCTATTATTGAATCCTATAGGGTATCCCTTCTCCTATTGAATCCTATAGGGTATCCTTCCTTCTATTGAATCCTATAGGGTATCCCTCACTGCCCTATTGAATCCTATATGGTATCCCTCCTTCCCCTATTGAATCCTATAGAGTATCCCTCCTATTGAAACCTATAGGTTATCCCTCCTATTGAATGCTATAGGGTATCCCTCATTCTCCTATTAATTCCTATAGGTATCCCTCCTTCTCCTATTGAATCCTATAGGGTATCCCCCCTCCTATTGAATCCTATAGGGTATCCCTCCTATTGAATGCTATAGGGTATCCCTCCTTCTCCCATTGAATCCTATAGGGTATCCCTCCTTCCCCTATTAAATCCTAAAGGGTATCCCTCCTTCTCCTATTGAATCTTATAGGGTAATCCTCCTCCTATTGAATCCTATAGTGTATCCCTCATTCTCCTATTGAATGCTATAGGGTAACTCTCCTTCTCCTATTGAATCCGATAGGGTATCACGCCTCCTATTGAATCCTATAGGGTATCCCTCCTTCTCCTATTGAATCCTACAGGGTATCCCTCATAGTGAATCCTATAGGGTATCCCTCCTTCTCCTATTGAATTCTATAGGGTATCGCTCTTCCTATTGAATCCTCTAGGGTATTCCTCCTTCTCCTATTGAATCCTATAGGGTATCACTCCTCCTATTGAATCCTATATGATATCCCTCCTTCTCCTTTTGAATCCTATAGGGTATCCCTCCTTCTCCTATTGAATCCTATAGGGTATCCCTCCTTCTATTGAATCCTATAGGGTATCTCTCACTCCCCTATTGAATCCTATAGGGTATCCCTCCTCCTATTGAATCATATAGGGTATCCCTCACTCCCCTATTGAATCCTATAGTGTGTCCCTCCTTCCCCTATTGAATCATATAGGGTATCCCTCCTTCATCTATTGACTCCTATAGGGTATCCCTCACTCCCCTATTGAATTCTACAGGTTATCCCCCTTCTATTGAATCCTATAGGGTATCCATCCTTCTCCTATTGAATCCTATAGGGTATCCCCCTTCTATTGAATCTTATAGGGTAACTCTCTTTCTCCTATTGAATCCTATAGGGTATCCCTCCTTCTCCTATTGAATCCTATAGGGTATCCCTCCTTCTATTGAATCATATAGGGTATCCCTCACTCCCCTATTGAATCCTATAGGGTATCCATCCTTCTCTTATTGAATCCTATAGGGTATCCCTCCTTTTCCGATTGAATCCTATAGGGTATCCCTCCTTCTGCTATTGAATCCTATAGGGTATCCCTCCTTCTATTGAATCCTATAGGGTATCCCTTACTCCCCTATTGAAGCCTATAGGGTATCCCTCCTTCTCTTATTGAATGCTATAGGGTGTCCCTCCTTCTCCTATTGAATCCTATAGGGTATCCCTCCTTCTCCTATTGAATCTTATAGGGTATCCCTCCTTCTATTGAATCCTACATTGTATCCCTCACTCCCCTATTGAATCCTATAAGGTATCCCTCCTCCTATTGAATCATATAGGGTATCCCTCACTCCCCTATTGAATCCTATAGGGTATCCCTCCTTCCCCTATTGAATCCTATAGGGTATCCCTCCTATTGAATCATATAAGGTATCACTCCTATTGAATGCTATAGGGTATCTCTCCTTCTCCTATTGAATCCTATAGGGTATCCCACTCCTATTGAATCCTATAGGGTATTCCTCCTTCTCCTATTGAATCCTATAGGGTATTCCTCATATTGAATCCTATAGGGTATCCCTACTTCTCCCATTGAATCCTATAGGGTATCACTCCTCCTATTGAATCATATATGATATCCCTCCTTCTCCTTTTGAATCCTATAGGGTATCCCTCCTTCTCCTATTGAATCCTATAGGGTATCCCTCCTTCTGCTATTGAATCTTATAGGGTATCCCTCCTTCTATAGAATTCTACATTGTATCCCTCACTCCCCTATTGAATATTATAGGGTATCCCTCCTTCCCCTAATGAATCCTATCGGGAATCCCTCCTATTGAATCCTATAGGGTATCCCTCCTATTGAATGCTATCGGGTATCTCTCCTTCTCCTATTGAATTCTATAGGGTATCCCTCCTTCTCCTATTGAATCTTATAAGGTATCCCTCCTCCTATTGAATCCTATAGGGTATCCCTCCTTCTATTGAATCCTATAGGGTATCCCTCCATCTCCTATTGAATCCTAAATGGTATCCCTCCTTCTATTGAATCATATAGGGTATCCCTCCTTCTCCTATTGAATCCTATAGCATATCCCTCCTTCTATTATTGAATCCTATAGGGTATCCCTTCTCCTATTGAATCCTATAGGGTATCCCTCCTTCTATTGAATCCTATAGGGTATCCCTCACTGCCCTATTGAATCCTATATGGTATCCCTCCTTCCCCTATTGAATCCTATAGAGTATCCCTCCTATTGAAACCTATAGGTTATCCCTCCTATTGAATGCTATAGGGTATCCCTCATTCTCCTATTAATTCCTATAGGTATCCCTCCTTCTCCTATTGAATCCTATAGGGTATCCCCCCTCCTATTGAATCCTATAGGGTATCCCTCCTATTGAATGCTATAGGGTATCCCTCCTTCTCCCATTGAAACCTATAGGGTATCCCTCCTTCCCCTATTAAATCCTAAAGGGTATCCCTCCTTCTCCTATTGAATCCTATAGGGTAATCCTCCTCCTATTGAATCCTATAGTGTATCCCTCATTCTCCTATTGAATGCTATAGGGTAACTCTCCTTCTCCTATTGAATCCGATAGGGTATCACGCCTCCTATTGAATCCTATAGGGTATCCCTCCTTCTCCTATTGAATCCTACAGGGTATCCCTCATAGTGAATCCTATAGGGTATCCCTCCTTCTCCTATTGAATTCTATAGGGTATCGCTCTTCCTATTGAATCCTCTAGGGTATTCCTCCTTCTCCTATTGAATCCTATAGGGTATCCCCCCTCCTATTGAATCCTACAGGGTATCCTTCCTTCTCCTATTGAATCCTATTGGGTATCCCTCCTTCTCCTATTGAATCCTATAGGGTATCCCTCATTCTATTGAATCCTATAGGGTATCCCTCCTTCTCCTATTGAATCCTGTAGGGTATTCCTCCTTCTCCTATTGAATCCTATAGGGTATCCCTCTTCCCCATATTAAATCCTATAGGGTATCCCTCCTCCTATTGAATCCTATAGGATAACCCTCTTTCTCCTATTGAATCCTATAGGGTATCCCTCCTCCTATTGAATCCTATTGGGTATCCCTCCTTCCCCTATTGAATCCTATAGGGTATCCCTCCTATTGAATCGTATAGGGTATCCCTCACTCCCCTATTGAATCCTATAGGGTATCCCTCCTTCCCCTATTGAATCCTATAGGGTATTCCTCCTATTGAATCATATAAGGTATCACTCCTATTGAATGCTATAGGGTATCTCTCCTTCTCCTATTGAATCCTATAGGGTATCCCACTCCTATTGAATCCTATAGGGTATGCCTCCTTCTCCTATTGAATCCTATAGGGTATTCCTCATATTGAATCCTATAGGGTATCCCTACTTCTCCTATTGAATCCTATAGGGTATCACTCCTCCTATTGAATCCTATATGATATCCCTCCTTCTCCTTTTGAATCCTATAGGGTATCCCTCCTTCTCCTATTGAATCCTATAGGGTATCCCTCCTTCTATTGAATCCTATAGGGTATCTCTCACTCCCCTATTGAATCCTATAGGGTATCCCTCCTCCTATTAAATCATATAGGGTATCCCTCACTCCCCTATTGAATCCTATAGTGTGTCCCTCCTTCCCCTATTGAATCATATAGGGTATCCCTCCTTCATCTATTGACTCCTATAGGGTATCCCTCACTCCCCTATTGAATTCTACAGGTTATCCCCCTTCTATTGAATCCTATAGGGTATCCATCCTTCTCCTATTGAATCCTATAGGGTATCCCCCTTCTATTGAATCTTATAGGGTAACTCTCTTTCTCCTATTGAATCCTATAGGGTATCCCTCCTTCTCCTATTGAATCCTATAGGGTATCCCTCCTTCTATTGAATCATATAGGGTATCCCTCACTCCCCTATTGAATCCTATAGGGTATCCATCCTTCTCTTATTGAATCCTATAGGGTATCCCTCCTTTTCCTATTGAATCCTATAGGGTATCCCTCCTTCTGCTATTGAATCCTATAGGGTATCCCTCCTTCTATTGAATCCTATAGGGTATCCCTTACTCCCCTATTGAAGCCTATAGGGTATCCCTCCTTCTCTTATTGAATGCTATAGGGTGTCCCTCCTTCTCCTATTGAATCCTATAGGGTATCCCTCCTTCTCCTATTGAATCTTATAGGGTATCCCTCCTTCTATTGAATCCTACATTGTATCCCTCACTCCCCTATTGAATCCTATAAGGTATCCCTCCTCCTATTGAATCATATAGGGTATCCCTCACTCCCCTATTGAATCCTATAGGGTATCCCTCCTTCCCCTATTGAATCCTATAGGGTATCCCTCCTATTGAATCATATAAGGTATCACTCCTATTGAATGCTATAGGGTATCTCTCCTTCTCCTATTGAATCCTATAGGGTATCCCACTCCTATTGAATCCTATAGGGTATTCCTCCTTCTCCTATTGAATCCTATAGGGTATTCCTCATATTGAATCCTATAGGGTATCCCTACTTCTCCCATTGAATCCTATAGGGTATCACTCCTCCTATTGAATCATATATGATATCCCTCCTTCTCCTTTTGAATCCTATAGGGTATCCCTCCTTCTCCTATTGAATCCTATAGGGTATCCCTCCTTCTGCTATTGAATCTTATAGGGTATCCCTCCTTCTATAGAATTCTACATTGTATCCCTCAATCCCCTATTGAATATTATAGGGTATCCCTCCTTCCCCTAATGAATCCTATCGGGAATCCCTCCTATTGAATCCTATAGGGTATCCCTCCTATTGAATGCTATCGGGTATCTCTCCTTCTCCTATTGAATCCTATAGGGTATCCTTCCTTCTCCTATTGAATCCTAAATGGTATCGCTCCTTCTATTGAATCCTATAGGGTATCCCTCCTTCTCCTATTGAATCCTATAGCATATCCCTCCTTCTCCTATTGAATCCTATAGGGTATCCCTCATCTCTTTGTGAATCCTACATTGTATCCCTCACTCCCCTATTGAATCCTATAAGGTATCCCTCCTCCTATTGAATCCTATAAGGTATCCCTCCTCCTATTGAATCATATAGGGTATCCCTCACTCCCCTATTGAATCCTATAGGGTATCCCTCCTTCCCCTAATGAATCATATCGGGTATCCCTCCTATTGAATCCTATAGGGTATCCCTCCTATTGAATGCTATCGGGTATCTCTCCTTCTATTGAATTCTAAAGGGTATCCCTCCTTCTCCTATTGAATCTTATAAGGTATCCCTCCTTCTCCTATTGCATCCTATAGGGTATCCCTCCACCTATTGAATCATATGGGGTATCCCTCAGTCCCCTATTGAATCCTATAGTGTGTCCCTCCTTCCACTATTGAATCATATAGGGTATCCCTCCTCCTATTGAATCATATGGGGTATCCCTCAGTCCCCTATTGAATCCTATAGTGTGTCCCTCCTTCCACTATTGAATCCTATAGTTTATCCCTCCTTCTCCTATTGAATCCTATAGGGTATCCCCCTTCTATTGAATCCTATAGGGTAACTCTCCTTCTCCTATTGAATCCTATAGGGTATCCCTCCTTCTCCTATTGAATCCTATAGGGTATCCCTCCTTCTATTGAATCCTATAGGGTATCCCTCACTCCCCTATTGAATCCTATAGGGTATCCATCCTTCTCTTATTGAATCCTATAGGGTATCCCTCCTTTTCCTATTGAATCCTATAGGGTATCCCTCCTTCTGCTATTGAATCCTATAGGGTATCCCTCCTTCTATTGAATCCTATAGGGTATCCCTTACTCCCCTATTGAAGCCTATAGGGTATCCCTCCTTCTCTTATTGAATGCTATAGGGTGTCCCTCCTTCTCCTATTGAATCCTATAGGGTATCCCTCCTTCTCCTATTGAATCTTATAGGGTATCCCTGCTTCTATTGAATCCTACATTGTATCCCTCACTCCCCTATTGAATCCTATAAGGTATCCCTCCTCCTATTGAATCATATAGGGTATCCCTCACTCCCCTATTGAATCCTATAGGGTATCCCTCCTTCCCCTATTGAATCCTATAGGGCATCCCTCCTTTTCCTTTTGAATCCTATAGGGCATCCCTCCTTGTCTTATTGAATCCTATAGGGTATCCCTCCTTCTCCTATTGAATCCTATAGGGTATCCCTCCTTCTCCTATTGAATCCTAAATGGTCTCCCTTCTTCTATTGAATCATATAGGGTATCCCTCCTTCTCCTATTGAATCCTATAGCATATCCCTCCTTCTATTATTAAATCCTATAGGGTATCCCTTCTCCTATTGAATCCTATAGGGTATCCCTTCTTCTATTGAATCCTATAGGGTATCCCTCACTGCCCTATTGAATCCTATATGGTATCCCTCCTTCCCCTATTGAATCCTATAGGGTATCCCTCCTATTTAAACCTATAGGGTATCCCTCCTATTGAATGCGATAGGGTATCCCTCATTCTCCTATTAATTCCTATAGGGTATCCCTCCTTCTCCTATTGAATCCTATAGGGTATCCCCACTCCTATTGAATCCTATTGGGTGTCCCTCCTATTGAAACATATAGGGTATCCCTCCTATTGAATGCTATAGGGTATCCCTCATTCTCCTATTGAATCTTATAGGGTATCCCTCCGTCTCCTATTGAATCCTATTGGGTGTCCCTCCTATTGAAACATATAGGGTATCCCTCATATTGAATTCTATAGGGTATCGCTCCTTCTCTTATTAAATCCTATAGGGTATCCCTCCTTCTCCTATTGAATCCTATCGGGTATCCCTCATTATATTGAATCCTATAGGGTATCCCTCCTCCTCCTATTCAATCTTATAGGGTATCCCTCCGTCTCCCATTGAATCCTATAGGGTATCCCTCCTTCCCCTATTAAATCCTATAGGGTATCCCTCCTTCTCCTATTGAATCTTATAGGGTATTCCTCCTATTGAATCCTATAGTTTATCCCTCATTCTCCTATTGAATCCTATAGGGTAACTTTCCTTCTCCTATTGAATTCTATAGGGTATCCCTCACTCCCCTATTGAATCCTATAGGGTATCCCTCACTCCCCTATTGAATCCTATAGGGTATCCCTCCAATTGAATCCTATAGGGTATCCCTCCTATTGAATCCTATAAGGTATCCCTCCTCCTTTTGAATCCTATAGGGTATCCCTCACTCCCCTATTGAATCCTATAGGGAATTCCTCCTCCTATTGAATCCTATACGGTATCCCTCATTCTCCTATTGAATCCTATAGGGTAACTCTCCTTCTCCTATTGAATCCTATAGGGTATCCCTCCTTTTCCTATTGAATCTTATAGGGTATCCCTCCTTCTATTGAATCCTACATTGTATCCCGCACTCCCCTATTGAATCCTATAAGGTATCCCTCCTCCTATTGAATCATATAGGGTATCCCTCACTCCCCTTTTGAATATTATAGGGTATCTCTCCTTCCCCTAATGAATCCTATCGGGTATCCCTCCTATTGAATCGTATAGGGTATCCCTCACTCCCCTATTGAATCCTATAGGGTATCCCTCCTTCCCCTATTGAATCCTATAGGGTATTCCTCCTATTGAATCATATAAGGTATCACTCCTATTGAATGCTATAGGGTATCTCTCCTTCTCCTATTGAATCCTATAGGGTATCCCACTCCTATTGAATCCTATAGGGTATGCCTCCTTCTCCTATTGAATCCTATAGGGTATTCCTCATATTGAATCCTATAAGGTATCCCTACTTCTCCTATTGAATCCTATAGGGTATCACTCCTCCTATTGAATCCTATATGATATCCCTCCTTCTCCTTTTGAATCCTATAGGGTATCCCTCCTTCTCCTATTGAATCCTATAGGTTATCCCTTCTTCTATTGAATCCTATAGGGTATCTCTCACTCCCCTATTGAATCCTATAGGGTATCCCTCCTCCTATTGAATCATATAGGGTATCCCTCACTCCCCTATTGAATCCTATAGTGTGTCCCTCCTTCCCCTATTGAATCATATAGGGTATCCCTCCTTCATCTATTGACTCCTATAGGGTATCCCTCACTCCCCTATTGAATTCTACAGGTTATCCCCCTTCTATTGAATCCTATAGGGTATCCATCCTTCTCCTATTGAATCCTATAGGGTATCCCCCTTCTATTGAATCTTATAGGGTAACTCTCTTTCTCCTATTGAATCCTATAGGGTATCCCTCCTTCTCCTATTGAATCCTATAGGGTATCCCTCCTTCTATTGAATCATATAGGGTATCCCTCACTCCCCTATTGAATCCTATAGGGTATCCATCCTTCTCTTATTGAATCCTATAGGGTATCCCTCCTTTTCCTATTGAATCCTATAGGGTATCCCTCCTTCTGCTATTGAATCCTATAGGGTATCCCTCCTTCTATTGAATCCTATAGGGTATCCCTTACTCCCCTATTGAAGCCTATAGGGTATCCCTCCTTCTCTTATTGAATGCTATAGGGTGTCCCTACTTCTCCTATTGAATCCTATAGGGTATCCCTCCTTCTCCTATTGAATCTTATAGGGTATCCCTCCTTCTATTGAATCCTACATTGTATCCCTCACTCCCCTATTGAATCCTATAAGGTATCCCTCCTCCTATTGAATCATATAGGGTATCCCTCACTCCCCTATTGAATCCTATAGGGTATCCCTCCTTCCCCTATTGAATCCTATAGGGTATCCCTCCTATTGAATCATATAAGGTATCACTCCTATTGAATGCTATAGGGTATCTCTCCTTCTCCTATTGAATCCTATAGGGTATCCCACTCCTATTGAATCCTATAGGGTATTCCTCCTTCTCCTATTGAATCCTATGGGGTATTCCTCATATTGAATCCTATAGGGTATCCCTACTTCTCCCATTGAATCCTATAGGGTATCACTCCTCCTATTGAATCATATATGATATCCCTCCTTCTCCTTTTGAATCCTATAGGGTATCCCTCCTTCTCCTATTGAATCCTATAGGGTATCCCTCCTTCTGCTATTGAATCTTATAGGGTATCCCTCCTTCTATAGAATTCTACATTGTATCCCTCACTCCCCTATTGAATATTATAGGGTATCCCTCCTTCCCCTAATGAATCCTATCGGGAATCCCTCCTATTGAATCCTATAGGGTATCCCTCCTATTGAATGCTATCGGGTATCTCTCCTTCTCCTATTGAATTCTATAGGGTATCACTCCTTCTCCTATTGAATCTTATAAGGTATCCCTCCTTCTCCTATTGAATCCTATAGGGTATCCCTCCTTCTATTGAATCCTATAGGGTATCCCTCCATCTCCTATTGAATCCTAAATGGTATCCCTCCTTCTATTGAATCATATAGGGTATCCCTCCTTCTCCTATTGAATCCTATAGCATATCCCTCCTTCTATTATTGAATCCTATAGGGTATCCCTTCTCCTATTGAATCCTATAGGGTATCCTTCCTTCTATTGAATCCTATAGGGTATCCCTCACTGCCCTATTGAATCCTATATGGTATCCCTCCTTCCCCTATTGAATCCTATAGAGTATCCCTCCTATTGAAACCTATAGGTTATCCCTCCTATTGAATGCTATAGGGTATCCCTCATTCTCCTATTAATTCCTATAGGTATCCCTCCTTCTCCTATTGAATCCTATAGGGTATCCCCCCTCCTATTGAATCCTATAGGGTATCCCTCCTATTGAATGCTATAGGGTATCCCTCCTTCTCCCATTGAATCCTATAGGGTATCCCTCCTTCCCCTATTAAATCCTAAAGGGTATCCCTCCTTCTCCTATTGAATCTTATAGGGTAATCCTCCTCCTATTGAATCCTATAGTGTATCCCTCATTCTCCTATTGAATGCTATAGGGTAACTCTCCTTCTCCTATTGAATCCGATAGGGTATCACGCCTCCTATTGAATCCTATAGGGTATCCCTCCTTCTCCTATTGAATCCTACAGGGTATCCCTCATAGTGAATCCTATAGGGTATCCCTCCTTCTCCTATTGAATTCTATAGGGTATCGCTCTTCCTATTGAATCCTCTAGGGTATTCCTCCTTCTCCTATTGAATCCTATAGGGTATCACTCCTCCTATTGAATCCTATATGATATCCCTCCTTCTCCTTTTGAATCCTATAGGGTATCCCTCCTTCTCCTATTGAATCCTATAGGGTATCCCTCCTTCTATTGAATCCTATAGGGTATCTCTCACTCCCCTATTGAATCCTATAGGGTATCCCTCCTCCTATTGAATCATATAGGGTATCCCTCACTCCCCTATTGAATCCTATAGTGTGTCCCTCCTTCCCCTATTGAATCATATAGGGTATCCCTCCTTCATCTATTGACTCCTATAGGGTATCCCTCACTCCCCTATTGAATTCTACAGGTTATCCCCCTTCTATTGAATCCTATAGGGTATCCATCCTTCTCCTATTGAATCCTATAGGGTATCCCCCTTCTATTGAATCTTATAGGGTAACTCTCTTTCTCCTATTGAATCCTATAGGGTATCCCTCCTTCTCCTATTGAATCCTATAGGGTATCCCTCCTTCTATTGAATCATATAGGGTATCCCTCACTCCCCTATTGAATCCTATAGGGTATCCATCCTTCTCTTATTGAATCCTATAGGGTATCCCTCCTTTTCCGATTGAATCCTATAGGGTATCCCTCCTTCTGCTATTGAATCCTATAGGGTATCCCTCCTTCTATTGAATCCTATAGGGTATCCCTTACTCCCCTATTGAAGCCTATAGGGTATCCCTCCTTCTCTTATTGAATGCTATAGGGTGTCCCTCCTTCTCCTATTGAATCCTATAGGGTATCCCTCCTTCTCCTATTGAATCTTATAGGGTATCCCTCCTTCTATTGAATCCTACATTGTATCCCTCACTCCCCTATTGAATCCTATAAGGTATCCCTCCTCCTATTGAATCATATAGGGTATCCCTCACTCCCCTATTGAATCCTATAGGGTATCCCTCCTTCCCCTATTGAATCCTATAGGGTATCCCTCCTATTGAATCATATAAGGTATCACTCCTATTGAATGCTATAGGGTATCTCTCCTTCTCCTATTGAATCCTATAGGGTATCCCACTCCTATTGAATCCTATAGGGTATTCCTCCTTCTCCTATTGAATCCTATAGGGTATTCCTCATATTGAATCCTATAGGGTATCCCTACTTCTCCCATTGAATCCTATAGGGTATCACTCCTCCTATTGAATCATATATGATATCCCTCCTTCTCCTTTTGAATCCTATAGGGTATCCCTCCTTCTCCTATTGAATCCTATAGGGTATCCCTCCTTCTGCTATTGAATCTTATAGGGTATCCCTCCTTCTATAGAATTCTACATTGTATCCCTCACTCCCCTATTGAATATTATAGGGTATCCCTCCTTCCCCTAATGAATCCTATCGGGAATCCCTCCTATTGAATCCTATAGGGTATCCCTCCTATTGAATGCTATCGGGTATCTCTCCTTCTCCTATTGAATTCTATAGGGTATCCCTCCTTCTCCTATTGAATCTTATAAGGTATCCCTCCTCCTATTGAATCCTATAGGGTATCCCTCCTTCTATTGAATCCTATAGGGTATCCCTCCATCTCCTATTGAATCCTAAATGGTATCCCTCCTTCTATTGAATCATATAGGGTATCCCTCCTTCTCCTATTGAATCCTATAGCATATCCCTCCTTCTATTATTGAATCCTATAGGGTATCCCTTCTCCTATTGAATCCTATAGGGTATCCCTCCTTCTATTGAATCCTATAGGGTATCCCTCACTGCCCTATTGAATCCTATATGGTATCCCTCCTTCCCCTATTGAATCCTATAGAGTATCCCTCCTATTGAAACCTATAGGTTATCCCTCCTATTGAATGCTATAGGGTATCCCTCATTCTCCTATTAATTCCTATAGGTATCCCTCCTTCTCCTATTGAATCCTATAGGGTATCCCCCCTCCTATTGAATCCTATAGGGTATCCCTCCTATTGAATGCTATAGGGTATCCCTCCTTCTCCCATTGAAACCTATAGGGTATCCCTCCTTCCCCTATTAAATCCTAAAGGGTATCCCTCCTTCTCCTATTGAATCCTATAGGGTAATCCTCCTCCTATTGAATCCTATAGTGTATCCCTCATTCTCCTATTGAATGCTATAGGGTAACTCTCCTTCTCCTATTGAATCCGATAGGGTATCACGCCTCCTATTGAATCCTATAGGGTATCCCTCCTTCTCCTATTGAATCCTACAGGGTATCCCTCATAGTGAATCCTATAGGGTATCCCTCCTTCTCCTATTGAATTCTATAGGGTATCGCTCTTCCTATTGAATCCTCTAGGGTATTCCTCCTTCTCCTATTGAATCCTATAGGGTATCCCCCCTCCTATTGAATCCTACAGGGTATCCTTCCTTCTCCTATTGAATCCTATTGGGTATCCCTCCTTCTCCTATTGAATCCTATAGGGTATCCCTCATTCTATTGAATCCTATAGGGTATCCCTCCTTCTCCTATTGAATCCTGTAGGGTATTCCTCCTTCTCCTATTGAATCCTATAGGGTATCCCTCTTCCCCATATTAAATCCTATAGGGTATCCCTCCTCCTATTGAATCCTATAGGATAACCCTCTTTCTCCTATTGAATCCTATAGGGTATCCCTCCTCCTATTGAATCCTATTGGGTATCCCTCCTTCCCCTATTGAATCCTATAGGGTATCCCTCCTATTGAATCGTATAGGGTATCCCTCACTCCCCTATTGAATCCTATAGGGTATCCCTCCTTCCCCTATTGAATCCTATAGGGTATTCCTCCTATTGAATCATATAAGGTATCACTCCTATTGAATGCTATAGGGTATCTCTCCTTCTCCTATTGAATCCTATAGGGTATCCCACTCCTATTGAATCCTATAGGGTATGCCTCCTTCTCCTATTGAATCCTATAGGGTATTCCTCATATTGAATCCTATAGGGTATCCCTACTTCTCCTATTGAATCCTATAGGGTATCACTCCTCCTATTGAATCCTATATGATATCCCTCCTTCTCCTTTTGAATCCTATAGGGTATCCCTCCTTCTCCTATTGAATCCTATAGGGTATCCCTCCTTCTATTGAATCCTATAGGGTATCTCTCACTCCCCTATTGAATCCTATAGGGTATCCCTCCTCCTATTAAATCATATAGGGTATCCCTCACTCCCCTATTGAATCCTATAGTGTGTCCCTCCTTCCCCTATTGAATCATATAGGGTATCCCTCCTTCATCTATTGACTCCTATAGGGTATCCCTCACTCCCCTATTGAATTCTACAGGTTATCCCCCTTCTATTGAATCCTATAGGGTATCCATCCTTCTCCTATTGAATCCTATAGGGTATCCCCCTTCTATTGAATCTTATAGGGTAACTCTCTTTCTCCTATTGAATCCTATAGGGTATCCCTCCTTCTCCTATTGAATCCTATAGGGTATCCCTCCTTCTATTGAATCATATAGGGTATCCCTCACTCCCCTATTGAATCCTATAGGGTATCCATCCTTCTCTTATTGAATCCTATAGGGTATCCCTCCTTTTCCTATTGAATCCTATAGGGTATCCCTCCTTCTGCTATTGAATCCTATAGGGTATCCCTCCTTCTATTGAATCCTATAGGGTATCCCTTACTCCCCTATTGAAGCCTATAGGGTATCCCTCCTTCTCTTATTGAATGCTATAGGGTGTCCCTCCTTCTCCTATTGAATCCTATAGGGTATCCCTCCTTCTCCTATTGAATCTTATAGGGTATCCCTCCTTCTATTGAATCCTACATTGTATCCCTCACTCCCCTATTGAATCCTATAAGGTATCCCTCCTCCTATTGAATCATATAGGGTATCCCTCACTCCCCTATTGAATCCTATAGGGTATCCCTCCTTCCCCTATTGAATCCTATAGGGTATCCCTCCTATTGAATCATATAAGGTATCACTCCTATTGAATGCTATAGGGTATCTCTCCTTCTCCTATTGAATCCTATAGGGTATCCCACTCCTATTGAATCCTATAGGGTATTCCTCCTTCTCCTATTGAATCCTATAGGGTATTCCTCATATTGAATCCTATAGGGTATCCCTACTTCTCCCATTGAATCCTATAGGGTATCACTCCTCCTATTGAATCATATATGATATCCCTCCTTCTCCTTTTGAATCCTATAGGGTATCCCTCCTTCTCCTATTGAATCCTATAGGGTATCCCTCCTTCTGCTATTGAATCTTATAGGGTATCCCTCCTTCTATAGAATTCTACATTGTATCCCTCACTCCCCTATTGAATATTATAGGGTATCCCTCCTTCCCCTAATGAATCCTATCGGGAATCCCTCCTATTGAATCCTATAGGGTATCCCTCCTATTGAATGCTATCGGGTATCTCTCCTTCTCCTATTGAATTCTATAGGGTATCACTCCTTCTCCTATTGAATCTTATAAGGTATCCCTCCTTCTCCTATTGAATCCTATAGGGTATCCCTCCTTCTATTGAATCCTATAGGGTATCCCTCCATCTCCTATTGAATCCTAAATGGTATCCCTCCTTCTATTGAATCATATAGGGTATCCCTCCTTCTCCTATTGAATCCTATAGCATATCCCTCCTTCTATTATTGAATCCTATAGGGTATCCCTTCTCCTATTGAATCCTATAGGGTATCCTTCCTTCTATTGAATCCTATAGGGTATCCCTCACTGCCCTATTGAATCCTATATGGTATCCCTCCTTCCCCTATTGAATCCTATAGAGTATCCCTCCTATTGAAACCTATAGGTTATCCCTCCTATTGAATGCTATAGGGTATCCCTCATTCTCCTATTAATTCCTATAGGTATCCCTCCTTCTCCTATTGAATCCTATAGGGTATCCCCCCTCCTATTGAATCCTATAGGGTATCCCTCCTATTGAATGCTATAGGGTATCCCTCCTTCTCCCATTGAATCCTATAGGGTATCCCTCCTTCCCCTATTAAATCCTAAAGGGTATCCCTCCTTCTCCTATTGAATCTTATAGGGTAATCCTCCTCCTATTGAATCCTATAGTGTATCCCTCATTCTCCTATTGAATGCTATAGGGTAACTCTCCTTCTCCTATTGAATCCGATAGGGTATCACGCCTCCTATTGAATCCTATAGGGTATCCCTCCTTCTCCTATTGAATCCTACAGGGTATCCCTCATAGTGAATCCTATAGGGTATCCCTCCTTCTCCTATTGAATTCTATAGGGTATCGCTCTTCCTATTGAATCCTCTAGGGTATTCCTCCTTCTCCTATTGAATCCTATAGGGTATCACTCCTCCTATTGAATCCTATATGATATCCCTCCTTCTCCTTTTGAATCCTATAGGGTATCCCTCCTTCTCCTATTGAATCCTATAGGGTATCCCTCCTTCTATTGAATCCTATAGGGTATCTCTCACTCCCCTATTGAATCCTATAGGGTATCCCTCCTCCTATTGAATCATATAGGGTATCCCTCACTCCCCTATTGAATCCTATAGTGTGTCCCTCCTTCCCCTATTGAATCATATAGGGTATCCCTCCTTCATCTATTGACTCCTATAGGGTATCCCTCACTCCCCTATTGAATTCTACAGGTTATCCCCCTTCTATTGAATCCTATAGGGTATCCATCCTTCTCCTATTGAATCCTATAGGGTATCCCCCTTCTATTGAATCTTATAGGGTAACTCTCTTTCTCCTATTGAATCCTATAGGGTATCCCTCCTTCTCCTATTGAATCCTATAGGGTATCCCTCCTTCTATTGAATCATATAGGGTATCCCTCACTCCCCTATTGAATCCTATAGGGTATCCATCCTTCTCTTATTGAATCCTATAGGGTATCCCTCCTTTTCCGATTGAATCCTATAGGGTATCCCTCCTTCTGCTATTGAATCCTATAGGGTATCCCTCCTTCTATTGAATCCTATAGGGTATCCCTTACTCCCCTATTGAAGCCTATAGGGTATCCCTCCTTCTCTTATTGAATGCTATAGGGTGTCCCTCCTTCTCCTATTGAATCCTATAGGGTATCCCTCCTTCTCCTATTGAATCTTATAGGGTATCCCTCCTTCTATTGAATCCTACATTGTATCCCTCACTCCCCTATTGAATCCTATAAGGTATCCCTCCTCCTATTGAATCATATAGGGTATCCCTCACTCCCCTATTGAATCCTATAGGGTATCCCTCCTTCCCCTATTGAATCCTATAGGGTATCCCTCCTATTGAATCATATAAGGTATCACTCCTATTGAATGCTATAGGGTATCTCTCCTTCTCCTATTGAATCCTATAGGGTATCCCACTCCTATTGAATCCTATAGGGTATTCCTCCTTCTCCTATTGAATCCTATAGGGTATTCCTCATATTGAATCCTATAGGGTATCCCTACTTCTCCCATTGAATCCTATAGGGTATCACTCCTCCTATTGAATCATATATGATATCCCTCCTTCTCCTTTTGAATCCTATAGGGTATCCCTCCTTCTCCTATTGAATCCTATAGGGTATCCCTCCTTCTGCTATTGAATCTTATAGGGTATCCCTCCTTCTATAGAATTCTACATTGTATCCCTCACTCCCCTATTGAATATTATAGGGTATCCCTCCTTCCCCTAATGAATCCTATCGGGAATCCCTCCTATTGAATCCTATAGGGTATCCCTCCTATTGAATGCTATCGGGTATCTCTCCTTCTCCTATTGAATTCTATAGGGTATCCCTCCTTCTCCTATTGAATCTTATAAGGTATCCCTCCTCCTATTGAATCCTATAGGGTATCCCTCCTTCTATTGAATCCTATAGGGTATCCCTCCATCTCCTATTGAATCCTAAATGGTATCCCTCCTTCTATTGAATCATATAGGGTATCCCTCCTTCTCCTATTGAATCCTATAGCATATCCCTCCTTCTATTATTGAATCCTATAGGGTATCCCTTCTCCTATTGAATCCTATAGGGTATCCCTCCTTCTATTGAATCCTATAGGGTATCCCTCACTGCCCTATTGAATCCTATATGGTATCCCTCCTTCCCCTATTGAATCCTATAGAGTATCCCTCCTATTGAAACCTATAGGTTATCCCTCCTATTGAATGCTATAGGGTATCCCTCATTCTCCTATTAATTCCTATAGGTATCCCTCCTTCTCCTATTGAATCCTATAGGGTATCCCCCCTCCTATTGAATCCTATAGGGTATCCCTCCTATTGAATGCTATAGGGTATCCCTCCTTCTCCCATTGAAACCTATAGGGTATCCCTCCTTCCCCTATTAAATCCTAAAGGGTATCCCTCCTTCTCCTATTGAATCCTATAGGGTAATCCTCCTCCTATTGAATCCTATAGTGTATCCCTCATTCTCCTATTGAATGCTATAGGGTAACTCTCCTTCTCCTATTGAATCCGATAGGGTATCACGCCTCCTATTGAATCCTATAGGGTATCCCTCCTTCTCCTATTGAATCCTACAGGGTATCCCTCATAGTGAATCCTATAGGGTATCCCTCCTTCTCCTATTGAATTCTATAGGGTATCGCTCTTCCTATTGAATCCTCTAGGGTATTCCTCCTTCTCCTATTGAATCCTATAGGGTATCCCCCCTCCTATTGAATCCTACAGGGTATCCTTCCTTCTCCTATTGAATCCTATTGGGTATCCCTCCTTCTCCTATTGAATCCTATAGGGTATCCCTCATTCTATTGAATCCTATAGGGTATCCCTCCTTCTCCTATTGAATCCTGTAGGGTATTCCTCCTTCTCCTATTGAATCCTATAGGGTATCCCTCTTCCCCATATTAAATCCTATAGGGTATCCCTCCTCCTATTGAATCCTATAGGATAACCCTCTTTCTCCTATTGAATCCTATAGGGTATCCCTCCTCCTATTGAATCCTATTGGGTATCCCTCCTTCCCCTATTGAATCCTATAGGGTATCCCTCCTATTGAATCGTATAGGGTATCCCTCACTCCCCTATTGAATCCTATAGGGTATCCCTCCTTCCCCTATTGAATCCTATAGGGTATTCCTCCTATTGAATCATATAAGGTATCACTCCTATTGAATGCTATAGGGTATCTCTCCTTCTCCTATTGAATCCTATAGGGTATCCCACTCCTATTGAATCCTATAGGGTATGCCTCCTTCTCCTATTGAATCCTATAGGGTATTCCTCATATTGAATCCTATAGGGTATCCCTACTTCTCCTATTGAATCCTATAGGGTATCACTCCTCCTATTGAATCCTATATGATATCCCTCCTTCTCCTTTTGAATCCTATAGGGTATCCCTCCTTCTCCTATTGAATCCTATAGGGTATCCCTCCTTCTATTGAATCCTATAGGGTATCTCTCACTCCCCTATTGAATCCTATAGGGTATCCCTCCTCCTATTAAATCATATAGGGTATCCCTCACTCCCCTATTGAATCCTATAGTGTGTCCCTCCTTCCCCTATTGAATCATATAGGGTATCCCTCCTTCATCTATTGACTCCTATAGGGTATCCCTCACTCCCCTATTGAATTCTACAGGTTATCCCCCTTCTATTGAATCCTATAGGGTATCCATCCTTCTCCTATTGAATCCTATAGGGTATCCCCCTTCTATTGAATCTTATAGGGTAACTCTCTTTCTCCTATTGAATCCTATAGGGTATCCCTCCTTCTCCTATTGAATCCTATAGGGTATCCCTCCTTCTATTGAATCATATAGGGTATCCCTCACTCCCCTATTGAATCCTATAGGGTATCCATCCTTCTCTTATTGAATCCTATAGGGTATCCCTCCTTTTCCTATTGAATCCTATAGGGTATCCCTCCTTCTGCTATTGAATCCTATAGGGTATCCCTCCTTCTATTGAATCCTATAGGGTATCCCTTACTCCCCTATTGAAGCCTATAGGGTATCCCTCCTTCTCTTATTGAATGCTATAGGGTGTCCCTCCTTCTCCTATTGAATCCTATAGGGTATCCCTCCTTCTCCTATTGAATCTTATAGGGTATCCCTCCTTCTATTGAATCCTACATTGTATCCCTCACTCCCCTATTGAATCCTATAAGGTATCCCTCCTCCTATTGAATCATATAGGGTATCCCTCACTCCCCTATTGAATCCTATAGGGTATCCCTCCTTCCCCTATTGAATCCTATAGGGTATCCCTCCTATTGAATCATATAAGGTATCACTCCTATTGAATGCTATAGGGTATCTCTCCTTCTCCTATTGAATCCTATAGGGTATCCCACTCCTATTGAATCCTATAGGGTATTCCTCCTTCTCCTATTGAATCCTATAGGGTATTCCTCATATTGAATCCTATAGGGTATCCCTACTTCTCCCATTGAATCCTATAGGGTATCACTCCTCCTATTGAATCATATATGATATCCCTCCTTCTCCTTTTGAATCCTATAGGGTATCCCTCCTTCTCCTATTGAATCCTATAGGGTATCCCTCCTTCTGCTATTGAATCTTATAGGGTATCCCTCCTTCTATAGAATTCTACATTGTATCCCTCACTCCCCTATTGAATATTATAGGGTATCCCTCCTTCCCCTAATGAATCCTATCGGGAATCCCTCCTATTGAATCCTATAGGGTATCCCTCCTATTGAATGCTATCGGGTATCTCTCCTTCTCCTATTGAATTCTATAGGGTATCCCTCCTTCTCCTATTGAATCTTATAAGGTATCCCTCCTTCTCCTATTGAATTCTATAGGGTATCCCTCCTTCTATTGAATCCTATAGGGTATCCCTCCATCTCCTATTGAATCCTAAATGGTATCCCTCCTTCTATTGAATCATATAGGGTATCCCTCCTTCTCCTATTGAATCCTATAGCATATCCCTCCTTCTATTATTGAATCCTATAGGGTATCCCTTCTCCTATTGAATCCTATAGGGTATCCCTCCTTCTATTGAATCCTATAAGGTATCCCTCACTGCCCTATTGAATCCTATATGCTATCCCTCCTTCCCCTATTGAATCCTATAGAGTATCCCTCCTATTGAAACCTATAGGTTATCCCTCCTATTGAATGCTATAGGGTATCCCTCATTCTCCTATTAATTCCTATAGGTATCCCTCCTTCTCCTATTGAATCCTATAGGGTATCCCCCCTCCTATTGAATCCTATAGGGTATCCCTCCTATTGAATGCTATAGGGTATCCCTCCTTCTCCCATTGAATCCTATAGGGTATCCCTCCTTCCCCTATTAAATCCTAAAGGGTATCCCTCCTTCTCCTATTGAATCCTATAGGGTAATCCTCCTCCTATTGAATCCTATAGTGTATCCCTCATTCTCCTATTGAATGCTATAGGGTCACTCTCCTTCTCCTATTGAATCCGATAGGGTATCACGCCTCCTATTGAATCCTATAGGGTATCCCTCCTTCTCCTATTGAATCCTACAGGGTATCCCTCATAGTGAATCCTATAGGGTATCCCTCCTTCTCCTATTGAATTCTATAGGGTATCGCTCTTCCTATTGAATCCTCTAGGGTATTCCTCCTTCTCCTATTGAATCCTATAGGGTATCCCCCCTCCTATTGAATCCTACAGGGTATCCTTCCTTCTCCTATTGAATCCTATTGGGTATCCCTCCTTCTCCTATTGAATCCTATAGGGTATTCCTCATTCTATTGAATCCTATAGGGTATCCCTCCTTCTCCTATTGAATCCTGTAGGGTATCCCTCCTTCTCCTATTGAATCCTATAGGGTATCCCTCTTTCCCATATTAAATCCTATAGGGTATCCCTCCTCCTATTGAATCCTATAGGATAACCCTCTTTCTCCTATTGAATCCTATAGGGTATCCCTCCTCCTATTGAATCCTATTGGGTATCCCTCATTCTATTGAATCCTATAGGGTATCCCTAACTCCCCTATTGAATCCTTTAGGGTATCCCTCCTCCTATTGAATCCTATAGGGTATCCCTCACCCCCTATTGAATTCTATAGGGTATCCCTCCTTCCCCTATTAAATCCTATAGGGTATCCCTCCTATTGAATCCTATAGGGTATCCCTCCTATTGAATGCTATAGGGTATCTCTCCTTCTCCTATTGAATCTATAGTGTATCCCCCCTCCTATTGAATCATATAGGGTATCCCTCCTTGCCCTATTGAATTATATAGGGTATCGCTCTTCCTATTGAATCCTATAGGGTATCCCTCCTTCTCCTGTTGAATCCTATAGGGTATCCCTCACTCCCCTATTGAATCCTATAGGGTATCCCCCCTTCTCCTATTGAATCCCATAGGGTATCACTCCTCCTATTGAATCCTATAGGGTATCCCTCCTTCTCCTATTGAATTCTATAGCATATCCCTCCTTCTCCTATTGAATCCTATAGGATATCCCTTCTCCTATTGAATCCTATAGGGTATCCCTCCTTCTATTGAATCCTATAGGGTATCCCTCACTCCCCTATTGAATCCTATACGGTATCCCTCCTTCCCCTATTGAATCCTATAGAGTATCCCTCCTATTGAAACCTATAGGTTATCCCTCCTATTGAATGCTATAGGGTACCCCTCATTCTCCTATTAATTCCTATAGGTATCCCTCCTTCTCCTATTGAATCCTATAGGGTATCCCCCCTCCTATTGAATACTATAGGGTATCCCTCCTATTGAATGCTATAGGGTATCCCTCCTTCTCCCATTGATTCCTATAGGGTATCCCTCCTTCCCCTATTAAATCCTAAAGGGTATCCCTCCTTCTCCTATTGAATCCTATAGGGTAATCCTCCTCCTATTGAATCCTATAGTGTATCCCTCATTCTCCTATTGAATGCTATAGGGTAACTCTCCTTCTCCTATTGAATCCGATAGGGTATCACGCCTCCTATTGAATCCTATAGGGTATCCCTCCTTCTCCTATTGAATCCTACAGGGTATCCCTCATAGTGAATCCTATAGGGTATCCCTCCTTCTCCTATTGAATTCTATAGGGTATCGCTCTTCCTATTGAATCCTCTAGGGTATCCCTCCTTCTCCTATTGAATCCTATAGGGTATCCCCCCTCCTATTGAATCCTACAGGGTATCCTTCCTTCTCCTATTGAATCATATTGGGTATCCCTCCTTCTCCTATTGAATCCTATAGGGTATCCCTCATTCTATTGAATCCTATAGGGTATCCCTCCTTCTCCTATTGAATCCTGTAGGCTATCCCTCCTTCTCCTATTGAATCCTATAGGGTATCCCTCTTTCCCATATTAAATCCTATAGGGTATCCCTCCTCCTATTGAATCCTATAGGATAACCCTCTTTCTCCTATTGAATCCTATAGGGTATCCCTCCTCCTATTGAATCCTATTGGGTATCCCTCATTCTATTGAATCCTATAAGGTATCCCTAACTCCCCTATTGAATCCTTTAGGGTATCCCTCCTCCTATTGAATCCTATAGGGTATCCCTCACTCCCCTATTGAATCCTATAGGGTATCCCTCCTTCCCCTATTAAATCCTATAGGGTATCCCTCCTATTGAATCCTATAGGGTATCCCTCCTATTGAATGCTATAGGGTATCTCTCCTTCTCCTATTGAATCTATAGTGTATCCCCCCTCCTATTGAATCATATAGGGTATCCCTCCTTGCCCTATTGAATTATATAGGGTATCGCTCTTCCTATTGAATCCTATAGGATATCCCTTCTCCTATTGAATCCTATAGGGTATCCCTCCTTCTATTGAATCCTATAGGGTATCCCTCACTCCCCTATTGAATCCTATAGGGTATCCCTACTTCCCCTATTGAATCCTATAGGGTATCCCTCCTATTGAATCCTATAGGGTATCCCTCTTTCTATTGAATCCTATAGGGTATCCTCCTTCTCCTATTGAATCCTATAGGGTATCCCTCCTCCTATTGAATCCTATAGGGTATCCCTCACTCCCATATTGAATCCTATAGGGTATCCCTCCTTCCCCTATTGAATCTTATAGGGTATCCCTCCTATTGAATCATATAAGGTATCACTCCTATTGAATGGTATAGGGTAACTCTCCTTCTCCTATTGAATCCTATAGGGTATCCCCCCTCCTATTGAATTCTATAGGGTATTCCTAATATTGAATCCTATATGATATCCCTCCTTCTCCTTTTGAATCCTATATGGTATCCCTCCTTCTCCTATTGACTGCTATAGGGTATCCCTCCTTCTCCTATTGAATCCTATAGGGTATCCCACACTCCCCTATTGAATCCTATAGTGTATCCCCCTGTCTCCTATTGAATCCTATAGGGTGACCCTCATTCTCCTATTAAATCCTATAGGGTATCCCTCCTTCTCCTATTGAATCCTATAGGGTATCTCTCCTTCTATTGAATCCTATAGGGTATCCCTCACTCTCCTATTGAATCCTATAGGGTATCCCTCCTTGTCTTATTGAATCCTATAGGGTATCCCTCCTTTTCCTATTGAATCCTAAAGGGTATCCCTCCTTCTCCTATTGAAACCTATAGGGTATCCCTCCTTCTATTGAATCCTATAGGGTATCCCTTACTCCCCTATTGAATCCTATAGGGTATCCCTCCTTCTCCTATTGAATCCTATAGGGTATCACTCCTATTGAATCCTATATGATATCCCTCCTTCTCTTTTTGAATCCTATAGGATATCCCTCCTTCTCCTATTGAATCCTATAGGGTATCCCTCCTTCTCCTATTCAATCCTGTAGGGTATCCCTCCTTCTCCTATTTAATCCTATATGGTATCCCTCCTTCTCCTATTGACTGCTATAGGGTATCCCTCCTTCTCCTATTGAATCCTATAGGGTATCCCTCACTCCCCTATTGAATCCTATAGTGTATCCCAATGCCTCCTATTGAATTCTATAGGGTAACCCTCCTTCTCCTATTGAATCCTATAGGGTATCCCTCCTTCTCCTCTTGAATCCTATAGGGTATCTCTCCTTCTATTGAATCCTATAGGGTATCCCTCACTCTCCTATTGAATCCTATACGGTATCCCTCCTTGTCTTATTGAATCCTATAGGGTATCTCTCCTTTTCCTATTGAATCCTAAAGGGTATCCCTCCTTCTCCTATTGAATCCTATAGGGTATCCCTCCTTCTATTGAATCCTATAGGGTATCCCTTACTACCATATTGAATCCTATAGGGTATCCCTCCTTCTCTTATTGAATCCTATAGGGTATCCCTCCTTCTCCTATTGAATCCTATAGGGTATCCTTCCTTCTCCTATTGAATCCTAAATGGTATCCCTCCTTCTATTGAATCATATAGGGTATCCCTCCTTCTCCTATTGAATCCTATAGCATATCCCTCCTTCTATTATTGAATCCTATAGGGTATCCCTTCTCCTATTGAATCCTATAGGGTATCCCTCACTGCCCTATTGAATCCTATATGGTATCCCTCCTTCCCCTATTGAATCCTATAGGGTATCCCTCCTATTGGAACCTATAGGGTTTCCCTCCTATTGAATGCTATAGGGTATCCCTCATTCTCCTATTAATTACTATAGGGTATCCCTCCTCCTATTGAATCCTATAGGGTATCCCCCCTCCTATTGAATCCTATAGGGTTTCCCTCCTATTGAAACCTATAGGGTATCCCTCCTATTGAATGCTATAGGGTATCCCTCATTCTCCTATTGAATCCTATAGGGTATCCCCCCTCATATTGAATCTCATAGGGTATCGCTCCTTCTCTTATTAAATCCTATAGGGTATCCCTCCTTCTCCTATTGAATCCTATAGGGTATCCCTCATTATATTGAATCCTATAGGGTATCCCTCCTTCTCCTATTCAATCCTATAGGGTATCCCTCCGTCTCCCATTGAATCCTATAAGGTATCCCTCCTTCCCCTATTAAATCCCATAGGGTATCCCTCCTTCTCCTATTGAATCCTATAGGGTAACTCTCCTTCTCCTATTGAATCCTATAGGGTATCACCCCTCCTATTGAATCCTATAGGGTATCCCTCCTTTTCCTATTGAATCCTAAGGGTATCCCTCAAAGTGAATCCTATAGGGTATCCCTCCTTCTCCTATTGAATTCTATAGGGTATCGCTCTTCCTATTGAATCCTCTAGGGTATCCTTCCTTCTCCTATTGAATCCTATAGGGTATCCCCCCTCCTATTGAATCCTACAGGGTATCCTTCCTTCTCCTATTGAATCCTATAGGGTATCCCTCCTTCTCCTATTGAATCCTATAGGGTATCCCTCATTCTAATGAATCCTATAGGGTATCCCTCCTTCTCCTATTGAATCCTGTAGGGTATCCCTCCTTCTCCTATTGAATCCTATAGGGTATCCCTCTTTCCCCTATTAAATCCTATAGGGTATCCCTCCTCCCATTGAATCCTATAGGATAACCCTCTTTCTCCTATTGAATCCTATAGGGTATCCCTCCTCCTATTGAATCCTATTGGGTATCCCTCATTCTATTGAATCCTATAGGGTATCCCTAACTCCCCTATTGAATCCTTTAGGGTATCCCTCCTCCTATTGAATCCTATAGGGTATCCCTCACTCCCCTATTGAATCCTATAGGGTATCCCTCCTTCCCCTATTAAATCCTATAGGGTATCCCTCCTATTGAATCCTATAGGGTATCCCTCCTATTGAATGCTATAGGGTATCTCTCCTTCTCCTATTGAATCTATAGTGTATCCCCCCTCCTATTGAATCATATAGGGTATCCCTCCTTGCCCTATTGAATTATATAGGGTATCGCTCTTCCTATTGAATCCTATAGGGTATCCCTCCTTCTCCTGTTGAATCCTATAGGGTATCCCTCACTCCGCTATTGAATCCTATAGGGTATCCCCCCTTCTCCTATTGAATCCTATAGGGTATCACTCCTCCTATTGAATCCTATAGGGTATCCCTCCTTCTCCTATTGAATTCTATAGCGTATCCCTCCTTCTCCTATTGAATCCTATAGGATATCCCTTCTCCTATTGAATCCTATAGGGTATCCCTCCTTCTATTGAATCCTATAGGGTATCCCTCACTCCCCTATTGAATCCTATAGGGTATCCCTACTTCCCCTATTGAATCCTATAGGGTATCCCTCCTATTGAATCCTATAGGGTATGCCCTCTTTCTATTGAATCCTATAGGGTATCCCTCCTTCTCCTATTGAATCCTATAGGGTATCCCTCCTCCTATTGAATCCTATAGGGTATCCTTCACTCCCCTATTGAATGCTATAGGGTATCCCTCCTTCCCCTATTGAATCTTATAGGGTATCCCTCCTATTGAATCATATAAGGTATCACTCCTATTGAATGTTATAGGGTAACTCTTCTTCTCCTATTGAATCCTATAGGGTATCCCCCCTCCTATTGAATCCTATAGTGTATGCCTCCTTCTCCTATTGAATCCTATAGGGTATTCCTCATATTGAATCCTATATGATATCCCTCCTTCTCCTTTTGAATCCTATATGGTATCCCTCCTTCTCCTATTGACTGCTATAGGGTATCCCTCCTTCTCCTATTGAATCCTATAGGGTATCCCTCACTCCCCTATTGAATCCTATAGTGTATCCCCCTGTCTCCTATTGAATCCTATAGGGTGACCCTCATTCTCCTATTAAATCCTATAGGGTATCCCTCCTTCTCCTATTGCATCCTATAGGGTATCTCTCCTTCTATTGAATCCTATAGGGTATCCCTCACTCTCCTATTGAATCCTATAGGGTATCCCTCCTTGTCTTATTGAATCCTATAGGGTATCCCTCTTTTTCCTATTGAATCCTAAAGGGTATCCCTCCTTCTCCTATTGAAACCTATAGGGTATCCCTCCTTCTATTGAATCCTATAGGGTATCCCTTACTCCCCTATTGAATCCTATAGGGTATCCCTCCTTCTCCTATTGAATCCTATCGGGTATCACTCCTCCTATTGAATCCTATATGATATCCCTCCTTCTCCTTTTGAATCCTATAGTGTATCCCTCCTTCTCCTATTGAATCCTATAGGGTATCCCTCCTTCTCCTATTGAATCCTGTAGGGTATCCCTCCTTCTCCTATTTAATCCTATACGGTATCCCTCCTTCTCCTATTGACTGCTATAGGGTATCCCTCCTTCTCCTATTGAATCCTATAGGGTATCCCTCACTCCCTATTGAATCCTATAGTGTATCCCCCTGCCTCCTATTGAATTTTATAGGGTAACCCTCCTTCTCCTATTGAATCCTATACGGTATCCCTCCTTCTCCTCTTGAATCCTATAGGGTATCTCTCCTTCTATTGAATCCTATAGGGTATCCCTCACTCTCCTATTGAATCCTATAGGGTATCCCTCCTTGTCTTATTGAATCCTATAGGGTATCCCTCCTTTTCCTATTGAATCCTAAAGGGTATCCCTCCTTCTCCTATTGAATCCTATAGGGTATCCCTCCTTCTATTGAATCCTATAGGGTATCCCTTACTCCCATATTGAATCCTATAGGGTATTCCTCCTTCTCTTATTGAATCCTATAGGGTATCCCTCCTTCTCCTATTGAATCCTATAGGGTATCCTTCCTTCTCCTATTGAATCCCAAATGGTATCCCTCCTTCTATTGAATCATATAGGGTATCCCTCCTTCTCCTATTGAATCCTATAGCATATCCCTCCTTCTATTATTGAATCCTATAGGGTATCCCTTCTCCTATTGAATCCTATAGGGTATCCCTCACTGCCCTATTGAATCCTATAGGGTATCCCTCCTTCCCCTATTAAATCCTATAGGGTATCCCTCCTATTGAATCCTATAGGGTATCCCTCCTATTGAATGCTATAGGGTATCTCTCCTTCTCCTATTGAATCTATAGTGTATCCCCCCTCCTATTGAATCATATAGGGTATCCCTCCTTGCCCTATTGAATTATATAGGGTATCGCTCTTCCTATTGAATCCTATAGGGTATCCCTCCTTCTGCTGTTGAATCCTATAGGGTATCCCTCACTCCGCTATTGAATCCTATAGGGTATCCCCCCTTCTCCTATTGAATCCTATAGGGTATCACTCCTCCTATTGAATCCTATAGGGTATCCCTCCTTCTCCTATTGAATTCTATAGCGTATCCCTCCTTCTCCTATTGAATCCTATAGGATATCCCTTTTCCTATTGAATCCTATAGGGTATCCCTCCTTCTATTGAATCCTATAGGGTATCCCTCACTCCCCTATTGAATCCTATAGGGTATCCCTACTTCCCCTATTGAATCCTATAGGGTATCCCTCCTATTGAATCCTATAGGCTATGCCCTCTTTCTATTGAATCCTATAGGGTATCCCTCCTTCTCCTATTGAATCCTATAGGGTATCCCTCCTCCTATTGAATCCTATAGGGTATCCCTCACTCCCCTATTGAATGCTATAGGGTATCCCTCCTTCCCCTATTGAATCTTATAGGGTATCCCTCCTATTGAATCATATAAGGTATCACTCCTATTGAATGCTATAGGGTAACTCTTCTTCTCCTATTGAATCCTATAGGGTATCCCCCCTCCTATTGAATCTTATAGTGTATGCCTCCTTCTCCTATTGAATCCTATAGGGTATTCCTCATATTGAATCCTATATGATATCCCTCCTTCTCCTTTTGAATCCTATATGGTATCCCTCCTTCTCCTATTGACTGCTATAGGGTATCCCTCCTTCTCCTATTGAATCCTATAGGGTATCCCTCACTCCCCTATTGAATCCTATAGTGTATCCCTCTGTCTCCTATTGAATCCTATAGGGTGATCCTCATTCTCCTATTAAATCCTATAGGGTATCCCTCCTTCTCCTATTGAATCCTATAGGGTATCTCTCCTTCTATTGAATCCTATAGGGTATCCCTCACTCTCCTATTGAATCCTATAGGGTATCCCTCCTTGTCTTATTGAATCCTATTGGGTATCCCTCTTTTTCCTATTGAATCCTAAAGGGTATCCCTCCTTCTCCTATTGAAACCTATAGGGTATCCCTCCTTCTATTGAATCCTATAGGGTATCCCTTACTCCCCTATTGAATCCTATAGGGTATCCCTCCTTCTCCTATTGAATCCTATCGGGTATCACTCCTCCTATTGAATCCTATATGATATCCCTCCTTCTCCTTTTGAATCCTATAGTGTATCCCTCCTTCTCCTATTGAATCCTATAGGGTATCCCTCCTTCTCCTATTGAATCCTGTAGGGTATCCCTCCTTCTCCTATTTAATCCTTTACGGTATCCCTCCTTCTCCTATTGACTGCTATAGGGTGTCCCTCCTTCTCCTATTGAATCCTATAGGGTATCCCTCACTCCCCTATTGAATCCTATAGTGTATCCCCCTGCCTCCTATTGAATTTTATAGGGTAACCCTCCTTCTCCTATTGAATCCTATACGGTATCCCTCCTTCTCCTCTTGAATCCTATAGGGTATCTCTCCTTCTATTGAATCCTATAGGGTTTCCCTCACTCTCCTATTGAATCCTATAGGGTATCCCTCCTTGTCTTATTGAATCCTATAGGGTATCCCTCCTTTTCCTATTGAATCCTAAAGGGTATCCCTCCTTCTCCTATTGAATCCTATAAGGTATCCCTCCTTCTATTGAATCCTATAGGGTATCCCTTACTCCCATATTGAATCCTATAGGGTATTCCTCCTTCTCTTATTGAATCCTATAGGGTATCCCTCCTTCTCCTATTGAATCCTATAGGGTATCCTTCCTTCTCCTATTGAATCCCAAATGGTATCCCTCCTTCTATTGAATCATATAGGGTATCCCTCCTTCTCCTATTGAATCCTATAGCATATCCCTCCTTCTATTATTGAATCCTATAGGGTATCCCTTCTCCTATTGAATCCTATAGGGTATCCCTCACTGCCCTATTGAATCCTATAGGGTATCCCTCCTTCCCCTATTAAATCCTATAGGGTATCCCTCCTATTGAATCCTATAGGGTATCTCTCCTATTGAATGCTATAGGGTATCTCTCCTTCTCCTATTGAATCTATAGTGTATCCCCCCTTCTATTGAATCATATAGGGTATCCCTCCTTGCCCTATTGAATTATATAGGGTATCGCTCTTCCTATTGAATCCTATAGGGTATCCCTCCTTCTGTTGAATCCTATAGGGTATCCCTCACTCCCCTATTGAATCCTATAGGGTATCCCCCCTTCTCCTATTGAATCCTATAGGGTATCACTCCTCCTATTGAATCCTATAGGGTATCCCTCCTTCTCCTATTGAATTCAATAGCATATCCCTCCTTCTCCTATTGAATCCTATAGGATATCCCTTCTCCTATTGAATCCTATAGGGTATCCCTCCATCTATTGAATCCTATAGGGTATCCCTCACTCCCCTATTGAATCCTATAGGGTATCCCTACTTCCCCTATTGAATCCTATAGGGTATCCCTCCTATTGAATCCTATAGGGTATGCCCTCTTTCTATTGAATCCTATAGGGTATCCCTCCTTCTCCTATTGAATCCTATAGGGTATCCCGCCTCCTATTGAATCCTATAGGGTATCCCTCACTCCCCTATTGAATGCTATAGGGTATCCCTCCTTCCCCTATTGAATCCTATAGGGTATCCCTCCTATTGAATCATGTAAGTTATCACTCCTATTGAATGCTATAGGGTAACTCTCCTTCTCCTATTGAATCCTATAGGGTATCCCCCTCCTATTGAATCCTATAGGGTATGCCTCCTTCTCCTATTGAATCCTATAGGGTATTCCTCATATTGAATCCTATATGATATCCCTCCTTCTCCTTTTGAATCCTATATTATATCCCTCCTTCTCCTATTGACTGCTATAGGGTATCCCTCACTCCCCTATTGAATCCTATAGTGTATCCCCCTGTCTCCTATTGAATCCTATAGGGTGACCCTTATTCTCCTATTAAATCCTATAGGGTATCCCTCCTTCTCCTATTGAATCCTATAGGGTATCTCTCCTTCTATTGAATCCTATAGGGTATCCCTCACTCTCCTATTGAATCCTATAGGGTATCCCTCCTTGTCTTATTGAATCCTATAGGGTATCCCTCTTTTTCCTATTGAATCCTAAAGGGTATCCCTCCTTCTCCTATTGAAACCTATAGGGTATCCCTCCTTCTATTGAATCCTATAGGGTATCCCTTACTCCCCTATTGAATCCTATAGGGTATCCCTCCTTCTCCTATTGAATCCTATAGGGTATCACTCCTCCTATTGAATCCTATATGATATCCCTCCTTCTCCTTTTGAATCCTATAGGGTATCCCTCCTTCTCCTATTGAATCCTATAGGGTATCCCTCCTTCTCCTATTGAATCCTGTAGGGTATCCCTCCTTCTCCTATTTAATCCTATATGGTATCCCTCCTTCTCCTATTGACTGCTATAGGGTATCCCTCCTTCTCCTATTGAATCCTATAGGGTATCCCTCACTCCCCTATTGAATCCTATAGTGTATCCCCCTGCCTCCTATTGAATTCTATAGGGTAACCCTCCTTCTCCTATTGAATCCTATAGGGTATCCCTCCTTCTCCTAGTGAATCCTATAGCGTATGATCCCTCCTATTGAATCCTATAGGGTATCTCTCCTTCTCCTATTGAATCCTATAGGGTATCCCTTCTCCTATTGAATCCTATAGGGTATCCCTCCTTCTATTGAATCCTATTGGGTATCCCAAATTCTCCTATTGAATCCTATAGGGTAACCCTCATTCTCCTATTGAATCTTATAGGGTATCCCTCATTCTCCTATTGAATTCTATGGGGTATCCCTCCTTCTATTGAATCCTATCGGGTATCCCTCCTCCTATTGAATCCTATAGGGTATCCCTCCTATTGAATCCTATAGGGTATCCCTCCTTCCCCTATTGAATCCTATAGGGTATCCCTCGTTCTCCTATTAAATCCTATAGGGTATCCCTCATTCTCCTATTGAATCCCATAGGTGTGGTGTTTGGTGTGATCCCGTCCGTGACTGCAGGCGGAGCTGTGCTGGTGGATGCCTTCTCCTATTGAATCCTATAGGGTATCATCCCCCCTATTGAATCCTATAGGGTATCCCCCCTATTGAATCCTATAGGGTATCCCTCACTCACCTATTGAATCCTATAGGGTATCCCTCTTATCGAATTCCATATGGGTGGTGTGTGGTGTGATCCCGTCCGTGACTGCAGACGGAGCTGTGCTGGTGGATGCCTTCTCCTATTGAATCCTATAGGGTATCATCCCCCCTATTGAATACTATAGGGTATCCCCCCTATTGAATCCTATAGGGTATCCCTCACTCCCCTATTGAATCCTATAGGGTATCCCTCATTCTCCTTTTGAATCCCATATGGATGGTGCGTGGTGTGATCCCGTCCGTGACTGCAGACGGAGCTGTGCTGGTGGATGCCTTCTCCTATTGAATCCTATAGGGTATCCCCCCTATTGAATCCTACAGGGTATCCCTCACTCCCCTATTGAATCCTATAGGGTATCCCTCATTCTCCTTTTGAATTCCATATGGGTGGTGTGTGGTGTGATCCCGTCCGTGACTTCAGACGGAGCTGTGCTGGTGGATGCCTTCTCCTATTGAATCCTATAGGGTATCCCCCCTATTGAATCCTATAGGGTATCCCTCACTCCCCTATTGAATCCTATAGGTTATCCCTCATTCTCCTATTGAATCCCATATGGGTGGTGTGTGGTGTGATCCCGTCTGTGACTGCAGACGGAGCTGTGCTGGTGGATGCCTTCTCCTATTGAATCCTATAGGGTATCATCCCCCCTATTGAATCCTATAGGGTATCCCCCCTATTGAATCCTATAGGGTATCCCTCACTCACCTATTGAATCCTATAGGGTATCCCTCTTATCGAATCCCATATGGGTGGTGTGTGGTGTGATCCCGTCCGTGACTGCAGACGGAGCTGTGCTGGTGGATGCCTTCTCCTATTGAATCCTATAGGGTATCATCCCCCCTATTGAATCCTATAAGGTATCCCCCCTATTGAATCCTATAGGATATCCCTCACTCCCCTATTGAATCCTATAGGTTATCCCTCATTCTCCTATTGAATCCCATATGGGTGGTGCGTGGTGTGATCCCGTCCGTGACTGCAGACGGAGCTGTGCTGGTGGATGCCTTCTCCTATTGAATCCTATAGGGTATCCCCCCTATTGAATCCTATAGGGTATCCCTCACTCCCCTATTGAATCCTATAGGTTATCCCTCATTCTCCTATTGAATCCCATATGGGTGGTGCGTGGTGTGATCCCGTCCGTGACTGCAGACGGAGCTGTGCTGGTGGATGCCTTCTCCTATTGAATCCTATAGGGTATCATCCCCCCTATTGAATCCTATAGGTTATCCCCCCTATTGAATCCTATAGGGTATCCCTCACTCCCCTATTGAATCCTATAGGGTATCCCTCCTATTGAATCCCATATGGGTGGTGCGTGGTGTGATCCCGTCCGTGACTGCAGACGGAGCTGTGCTGGTGGATGCCTGGCGGCGATTTTTATTTTAAGTTTTGCGGTGCCGAAAGTTTTTTAACGCGACGCGCTGGCAAAGCGTTCAGCAGCAGCAGCAGTAGCAGCAGTAGCAGCAGTAGCAGCAGTAGCAGCAGCAGCAGTAGCAACAAGAACAACAACAACAACAACCAACAACAACAACAACCAACAACAACAACAACCAGAATCACCGAAGCGCGTTTGAGTTCGAGTCCACAGCGTCGTCAGCGCCCGTCACCGCCAGTTCGCTACCGCCACCAACGTCGTCGTCATCATCGACGTCATCATCGACGACGTCATCATCAACGACGACGATGACGATGACGATGATGACGATGATGAGGACGATGATGATGATGATGATGACGATGATGACAATGATGACGATGATGATGATGATGATGACGATGATGACGACCATGATGATGATGACGATGATGACGACGACGATGACGATGATGATGACGATGATAACGACGATTATGACGATGATGACGACAATGATGATGACGACGATGATGACGATGATGATGACGATGATGATGACGATGATGATGACGATTATGACGACGACGATGATGACGACGAAGAAGGAGAATCCCCGCACGCGGCCTGGGATGTGGAGCCTGATCGGTGGCGACGAGGAGGCCCAGCGGCAACTTGGGGAGCGAGCAGAGTGGGGGGAGAGTAGCACCACCACCATCGCCACCACTACCACCACCATCACCACCACCACCATCACCACTACCATCGCCACCACCACCACCACCACCATCGCCACCATCGCCACCATCATCATCAGCATCACCACCGCCACCACCACCGCCACCATCACCACCACCACCACCACCACCGCCACCACCACCATCACCACCACCACCACCATCACCACCACCACCACCACCATCACCACCACCACCACCATCACCATCACCACCACCACCATCACCACCACCACCATCACCACCACCACCATCACCACCATCACCATCACCACCACCACCACCACCACCATCACCACCACCATCACCACCACCACCACCGCCACCATCACCACCACCATCACCACCACCACCATCACCACCACCACCACCACCATCACCACCACCATCACCACCACCACCACCGCCACCATCACCACCACCATCACCACCACCACCATCACCACCACCACCATCACCATCACCACCACCACCACCATCACCACCACCATCACCACCACCACCATCATCACCACCATCACCATCACCACCACCATCACCGCCATCACCACCACCACCACCATCACCACCATCACCACCATCATCATCACCACCACCACACACACCACCACCACCATCACCACCATCACCGCCACCATCACCACCACCACCACCACCATCACCACCACCATCACCACCACCATCACCACCACCACCATCGCCACCACCACCATCATCACCACCACCACCATCACCACTACCACCACCGCCACCACCACCATCATCATCACCACCGCCACCACCACCACCACCATCATCATCACCGCCACCACCACCACCATCACCACCACCACCGCCGGTCGGTGCAAGACCAGGGTAAGCTGCCGGAAAGAGGAGCAGCAACATCGATATGGAAAATTAGAAACTACATTTAAAGAAACTAACAACAATGGTGAAACCCAAACGTAGTCATCCACCACCATCACCATCACCACCACCACCACCACCATCATCATCATAATCATCATCCACCTCATCTCAACATCAACAGTTTATTATTCTTTTCCATGACCCTCATCATCATCTGCCTTGCCATCACTATCAATCTACCATCATCACCATCATCTCCGATAATCACCATCATCACCATCATCTTCTTCTGTACCATCATCATCAATCTCCAATCATCGATCTATCATCATCACTATCATCCCAGATAATCACCATCGTCATCTTCTTCTTCTTCTGTACCATCATCATCAATCAACCAATCATAAATCTACCATCATCACCATCATCTTTCCCATCATCAATCTCCAATCATAAATCTACCATCATCCCTATCATCTCAGATAATCACCATCATCATCATCATCTTCTGTACCATCATCATCAATCTCCAATCATCAATCTACCATCATCACTATCATCTTTCCCATCATCAAAATCCAATCACGATCCTCCATCTCCCATATCCCATCACCACCACCACCATCATCTTCTTCGCTACCATCATCATCATCAGAATCATCAATAACCAATCACCATCCTCCATCTCCCATCACCACCACCACCATCATCTTCTTCTTTACCACCTTCACCACCACCATCACCACCAAATCCCACCACCACCACAACCATCATCTCCTTCTTTACCATCATCATCAGAATCATCAATAACCAATCACCATCTGCCATGTCCCATCACCACCACCATCACCATCTTCTTCTATACCACCACCACCGTGACCACCACCACCACCATCACCACCACCATCACCATCTTCTTCTTCTATACCATCACCACCACCACCATCTTCACCATCACCACCACCATCACCACCACCACCACCACCGTGACACATCCGCGTCTCAGAAGGCCACCAGCCTCGTGGAGGCCACGAATGCGGCCAGGGCCGAGGTGACCATCAGCGTGGCCGAGGTGGCGAGGGTCGTGGCCCCGTTCCTGTTGCAGAGGTCCGTGGAGCAGCAGTAAGGGAGGGAGATGCCCACGAAGTTTGCCACGGAGATGGCCGCACAGAGGTCCTTGTTGCCGCAGCTCTTAGAGATCTTATTCGTGATCACTAGCGGGGGAGAGGGACACGGAGCGGGAGGTTAGAGCGAGAGGTTGTAGTTGTAGCAGGAAGTTGTAGCTGTAGGTTGTAGTTGTAGCAGTAGGTTATAGTTGTAGTAGTAGGTTATAGCTGTAGGTTATAGTTATAGTAGGTTATAGTTGTAGTAGTAGGTTATAGTTGTAGTTGTAGGTTATAGTTGTAGTAGGTTGTAGTTGTAGTAGGAGGTTATAGTTGTAGTTGTAGGTTATAGTTGTAGTAGGTTGTAGTTGTAGTAGGAGGTTATAGTTGTAGCAGGAAGTTATAGTTGTAGCAGTAGGTTGTAGTTGTAGTAGTAGGTTATCGTTGTAGTAGTAGGTTATAGTTGTAGTAGTAGGTTATAGTTGTAGTAGTAGGTTATAGTTGTAGTAGTAGGTTATAGTTGTAGTAGTAGGTTATAGTTGTAGTAGTAGGTTATAGTTGTAGCAGTAGGTTATAGTTGTAGTAATAGGTTATAGTTGTAGGTTATAGTTGTAGTACTAGGTTATAGTTGTAGTAGTAGGTTATAGTTGTCGCTTATAGTTATAGTAGTAGGTTATAGTTGTAGTAGTAGGTTATCGTTGTAGTAGTAGGATATAGTTGTAGGTTATAGTTGTAGTAGTAGGTTATAGTTGTAGGTTATAGTTGTAGTAGTAGGTTATAGTAGTAGGTTATAGTTGTAGTAGTAGGTTGTAGTTGTAGGTTATAGTTGTAGTAGTAGGTTATAGTTGTAGTAGTAGGTTGTAGTTGTAGGTTATAGTTGTAGTAGTAGGTTATAGTTGTAGTAGTAGGTTATAGTTGTAGTAGTAGGTTATAATTGTAGTAGTAGGTTATAGTTGTAGGTTATAGTTGTAGTAGTAGGTTATAGTTGTAGGTTGTAGTTGTAGTAGTAGGTTATAGTAGTAGTAGTAGGTTATAGTTGTAGTAGTAGGTTATAGTTGTAGTAGTAGGTTATAGTAGTAGTAGTAGGTTATAGTTGTAGTAGTAGGTTATAGTTGTAGTAGTAGGTTATAGTTGTAGTAGTAGGTTATAGTTGTAGTAGTAGGTTATAGTTGTAGTAGTAGGTTATAGTTGTAAGTTGTAGTTGTAGTAGTAGGTTATAGATGTAGTAGGAGGTTATAGTTGTAGCAGGACGTTATAGTAGTAGCAGTAGGTTATAGTTGTAGGAGTAGGTTATAGTTGTAGTAGTAGGTTATAGTTCTAGAAGTAGGTTATAGTAGTAGGTTATAGTTGTAGTAGTAGTTTATAGTTGTAGCTGTAGGTTATCGTTGTAGTAGTAGGTTATAGTTGTAGTAGTAGGTTATAGTTGTAGTAGGAGGTTATAGTTGTAGGTTATAGTTGTAGTAGTAGGTTATAGTTATAGTAGTAGGTTATAGTTGTAGTAGTAGGTTATAGTTGTAGGTTATAGTTGTAGGTTATAGTTGTAGTAGTAAGTTATAGTTGTAGGTTATAGTTGTAGTAGGTTATAGTTGTAGTAGTAGGTTATAGTAGTAGGTTATAGTTGTAGTAGTAGGTTATAGTTGTAGTAGTAGGTTATAGTTATAGTAGTAGGTTATAGTTGTAATAGTAGGTTATAGTTATAGTAGTAGGTTATAGTTGTAGTAATAGGTTATAGTTGTAGTAGTAGGTTATAGTTGTAGTAGTAGGTTATAGTTGTAGTGGTAGGTTATAGTTGTAGTAGTAGGTTATAGTTGTAGTAGTAGGTTATAGTTGTAGTAGTAGGTTATAGTTGTGTGTGTCTCTCTGTGTGTCTCTCTGTGTCTCTCTCTGTCTCTCTCTCTCTGTCTGTGTCTCTCTCTCTCTGTGTCTCTCTCTGTGTGTCTCTCTGTGTGTCTCTCTGTGTGTCTCTCTGTGTGTCTCTCTGTGTCTCTCTCTCTGTGTCTCTGTGTCTTTCTCTCTGTGTGTC
>NW_027423701.1:82500-112500 GCF_048934315.1 Petromyzon marinus | reverse complement strand
GCTCCACGTCCTCCTGTACCACGTCACTCCATCTCTTCTCTAGCCCGTTCCGCGCCCGTTTAGCCCCCTCTATCCGGCCGAACAAAAGCTGTTTCGGCATGCGGTGGCTGGGCATGCGGGCTACATGACCCAGCCATCGCAGCCTTGCCCGCCGGAGGAGCTCACCGATGGGACCTTGCCCAGATCTTTCAAGGATTTGTGAGCTCCTCACACAATCCAGCCTGGTTAAACCCAGGATAGATCGTATTCAGGCTAGCCTAAATGTTTCTAACCGGAGAAGATGTTCCATCGGGGGGTCCACGTTTCACAAGCGTAGAGAAGGGAGGGAATTACCGTGGCCGAGAAGACCTGAAGCTTAGTGCGGAGCGACAGACCAGGTAGCTTCCACACAGCGTTACGCAACCGATGAAAAGATATTGCCGCTCGACTGATTCGGAGTGAGACCTCTGCTGTTAAACTGGAGCCGGTCATAAGCATTCTGCCCAGGTATGGGAAACTCTCCACTCTCTCCACAACTGCCCCATCACCGATTGGGAGTTGTGGGGGTGGAGTGTCCGATGGTACAAAATACCCAGCCATGTGCTTAGTTTTGGTGGGGCTGATGGTAAGGCCCCATCTCTTAGTGGCACACTCCAGTCTCAGCAGCAGCATCTCCAACTCCTCCTCTGAATGAGCAGCTATTACCAAATCATCGACATACATAACGTGGTTAAGCAATAGGGAGCCATCCCTTGACCACACCCAGGCATCGATCAGCCTCCCAGAATATCTGTACCATATGGAGATTCGGTACAACTATTAAAGGATTAACGAACTACGTGGTCAAAATAGATGTTAAATAATGTGGGAGCCAGAGGACATCCCTGTCGCACCCCAAGGTGTACAGGGAATGGCTCTGACTCCCGGCGACGTAGTTTTACCCGGGCCCGCTCACCATCATGAAGGTCCTTAATGATCGTGAGCAGAGGATCAGAGACTCCGAAAAGCACGAAGAACAACCCAGAGCCCAGGCCTACTGATGGTATCATAGGCCTCGACCAGGTCAATAAAGCAGAGATGTAGGTCTTGTTGGAATTCCCTACACCTCTGCTGTAGCAGACGGACAGAAAATATGGCATCTGTCCAGGACCGCCCTTTCCTGAAACCGCATTGGGGCTCTGCAAGCCTCTCCTCAGCGTGCCTGGCAAGGCGATGTTGAATAATCCCTGCCAGGACCTTTCCCAGCACACTGAGGAGTGAGATGCCCCTGCAGTTGTTACAGTCTGTGCGGTCCCCCTTCTTAAAGAGGGGGACCACCAGGGCATCCTTCCAATCCTGCGGAACCCGTCCAGTGGTCCAGACTGTTGTTATGATGTCATATAGGGCAGTCTGTGCACAAACGCCGCCCTCCCTCAGCATTTCGCTTGGGAGATCATCTCTGCCCGCTGCCTTTCCTGGTTTCAGACTCCGGATCGCCTTCAGTACTTCCTCAAAAGATGGCACCTCAGCCAGCCACTCACAGGGAGTGACTTCTTCCAATATTTGAGGCACCGCAGCCTCAGCAGGGTCATCCCCACTTTGTGCCACGATGTTTTACTGGCTGAGGGATTTCCCCTCCCCCAGGACCTCACAGAAATGCTCAGCAAATCTGCAAAAATGTTCCTGGGGGTCGGAGATTGGATCACCGTTTTTTTCCCCTAATGATGGTAATAGGTGTTGCACTGCAGGTTACTTTTTTGATGGGGTTAAATAGAGATTTGTGATCGCGGGCCACTGAGGCAGACTCCATCTCCTCAGCAACCCGCGACCACCACCCATCTTTGCAGTGCCTCACGGCTCCCTGAACCTCCGAGTGAAGGCTGCGGTAAGCCTCCTCATTCTCTGACGTGGGATTCTGTAGCCGATGACAGTGGGCCTGTCGCTTTTTCTCAACCATCCTGAACACCTCCTCTGTCAGCCAGGGTCTCTGGGGAGGTCTGGACCGCGTACCCAAAGCAGCCATTGCAGCTGCATGAGTCACAGTCCTAAACATCGCCCATTTACCCTCGACATCAGGAGGAGTGGGGACGATGCCAATCCCAGCTGCAAACGATGATGAAATTCTCGCTTGCAACTTTCATCAGCTGAGACCAGGCCACTTTAGGTTGGAATGGGGTCCTGGGTGTACACCCACCACCGGAGTGGAAGAATGGCAGGCGCATCTTACAGATGACTAGTCGATGGTCAGAGGGCAGATCAGCTCCACGGTAGGTCCTGGTGTCAAGGACATGGGCTCGCATCCGCTGGTCCATTACTATGTAGTCCAGCAGATGTTCTTGCTTGGACCCAGCATGCATCCATTATGTTGTGTGGATGTGTCGATGCCGGAACAGCGTGTTGGTAATTACAAGCCCATGGGCTGCACAAAAATCTAACAGCCTCCTACCGTTGTTATTGAGCTGATCTGGCACATGCCCTCCAATCAGTCCAGACCAGGTGCCAGCATCATGACCAACTCGGGCATTGAAGTCACCCAACAAGATGACTCTATCCTGAGGGGCCACTTTAGCCAGCACCTGTGACAGGAGGTCATAGAAGGCATCCGACTCATCGGCCTTGCCTGCATCCCTCCACAGATATTCGTCTTCGGTTGGGGCATAAGTAATCACGACCACCACTCCTCGCCTCTGGTTGATGGGAAGGCGAGCCCAAAGTAGCCTGGGGCTTACAGCTTCCCACACCTCACCGCCACGCTCCCACGCCCCCTTCATTCGTTTGTTCAAAAGAAGAGCCACACCCTGTTGTTTGGCAGTCTGCTGCCCCGAGTAGAGGACTGTCCACCCCTCATGGTGGCAGGAGCCAGAACCGGTCCACCGGACCTCCTGAATGCCACAGAGATCCAGGTGGTGCCGGTCCAGCTCCCGACAGAGGAGCGGCAGCCTCTCCTCCGCAGTGAGCGTTCGAACATTCCACGTGGCCACACGAAGTGGCTTTTCGTTGTTTCTGGAGGAGCCCCGAGGGTAGAGATTCAATCTCCTGGCTCCGCCAATTGGGGTTTGGCCAGGAGACGTCATAGACGCCTGGCCCCCCGGGGCCTCCGGAACAAGCTTATTAGTTACATATTTCAGTCGTGGTATACTGGTAAATTTTTGAAGGTGGAGGGGTTACCAGCCCCTCGCACCCGTCCAGACAGACAGACACACACACACAGACACAGACAGGCACACACAGACACACATAGACACACACATATACACACAGACACACATAGAGAGAGACACACACAGACACACACAGACAGACACACACAGACACACACAGACACACACAGATACAGACACACAGACAACAACAACCGCCATTCGCCACTAAGTGGCGGTGACGTCACCACGACGCTTGTGCCAGGCTATGTGCACCTTGAGGCCACGTGAAGTGTTAAACGCCCGCTGGCAGGAGGTCACGGGGCAGACCCAGGTGCCACGGGTCGACTGACTGAGATGACTGAGATGACTGGCTGATGCACCACCTGTGCCCCCTACTGTGCCAACCTGCTGTGCTTTAGCCACCCGGCGCTCCGCTCGTTGTTGTGAGCGTCGCTCCTCCGCCCTCCGCTGTTGTTGGAGGGCGACTGCCTACAACTGCCCAGTAGCGTCCTTCACGAGCCTCCTCCACAGAGGACAATCTTTACACCGCTGGTACCGGTCATCGGCAAGTCCACTCAGCTCCACGTCCTCCTGTACCACGTCACTCCATCTCTTCTCTAGCCCGTGCCGCGCCCGTTTAGCCCCCTCGATCCAGCCGAACAAAAGCTGTTTCGGCATGCTGGTGGCTGGGCATGCGGGCTACATGACCCAGCCATCGCAGCCTTGCCCGCCGGAGGAGCTCACCGATGGGACCTTGCCCAGATCTTTCAAGGATCTGTGAGCTCCTCACACAATCCAGCCTGGTTAAACCCAGGGTGGATCGTAGGCAGGCCAGCCTAAATGTTTCTAACCGGCGAAGATGTTCCATTCGAGGGGTCCACGTTTCGCAAGCGTAGAGAAGGGAGGGAATGACCGTGGCCGAGAAGACCTGAAGCTTAGTGCGGAGCGACAGACCAGGTAGCTTCCACACAGCGTTACGCAACCGATGAAAAGATATTGCCGCTCGACTGATTCGGAGTGAGACCTCTGCTGTTAAACTGGAGCCGGTCACACTGACGCACACACACAGACACACAGAGACACACATAGAGACACACACAGACACACACAGACACACATAGAGAGAGACAAACACACAGACACACACAGATACAGACACACAAACACAGACACACACACACAGACACACACAGACACACACACACACAGACACACATAGAGAGAGACAAACACACAGACACACACAGATACAGACACAGACACACAAACACAGACACACAAACACATACACACACAGACACACACACACAGACAGACACACACAGACAGACACACACAGACACACACAAAGACACACACACACAGACAGACACACACAGACACACACACAGACACACACACACAGACAGACACACACACATACACACATAGAGAGAGAGAAACACACACAGATACACAGACACACACACAGACACACACACAGACACACATAGAGAGAGAGAAACACACACAGACACACACACAGACAGACACACACACAGACACACATAGAGAGAGAGAAACACACACAGACACAGACACACACAGAGAGAGACAAACACAGACACACAGAGAGAGACAAAGACACACAGACACACAGACACACACAGACACAGACACACACAGACACAGACACACACACAGACAGACACACACAGACACACACAGACACACATAGAGAGAGACAAACACACAGAGACACGGACACACAGACAGAGAAAGATACTACTACTACTACTGATGATGATACTACTACTCATGACGATGATATTACTACTACTGATGATACTACTGATGTTGATGATGATACTACTACTGATGATGATACTACTACTGATGATGATGATACTACTACTGATGATGATACTACTGATGATGATGATAATGATACTACTACTGAAGATGATACTACTACTACTGTGTGTGCAGCTTCTACTACTGATGATGATACTACTGATGATGATGCTGATACTACTACTGATGATGATACTACTACTACTGATGATGATACTACTACTGATGATGATGATGACACTACTACTGATGATGATGACACTACTACTGATGATGATGATGATGATACTACTACTGATGATGATGATACTACTACTGATGATGATGATACTACTACTGATGATGATGATACTATACTACTACTACTGATGATGATGATACTACTACTGATGATGATGATACTACTACTGATGATGATGATACTACTGATGATGATGATACTACTACTGATGATGATGATGATTCTACTACTGATGATGATGATGATACTACTACTGATGATGATACTACTACTGATGATGATACTACTACTGATGATGATACTACTGATGATGATAATACTATTACTGATGATGATAATACTACTGATGATGATACTACTACTGATGATGATGATACTACTACTGATGATGATAATACTGCTAATGATGATGATGATACTACTGATAATACTACTACTACTGATGATGATTATGATTATTCGCTCACCTCCACAGATGGCGAGGCTGACCAGGGTGAAGAGGATGATCTTCATGGTGAGATTGACGAGATGGAGGTTGTTGAGAGGTTGTTGAGTCGCTGGAACGTCGAGCGAACGTCGAGGGAACGTCGGGTTGAGTGGCGATATTGGGCGGAGCAGTAAGACTTTTATAGCTGTAGTACGAGAGGAGATACACCCACTCACTCACTCACACACTCAGACACACTCACACACTCACCCACTCACTCACCCAGCCACCCACTCAACCACCCACTCACTCACCCACTCACTCACTCACCCATTCACTCACACACACTCACCCACTCACTCACTCACCCACTCACACACTCACTCACTCACACACTCACCCACTCACTCACTCACCCACTCACTCACACACACTCACCCACTCACTCACTCACCCACTCACTCACTCACTCACCCACTCACTCACTCACCCACTCACACACTCACTCACTCACACACTCACCCACTCACTCACTCACTCACCCACTCACTCACACACACTCACCCACTCACTCACTCACCCACTCACACACTCACTCACTCACACACTCACCCACTCACTCACTCACCCACCTACTCACTCACTCACTCAACCACTCACTCACTCACTCACCCACTCACTCACCCACTCACTCACCCACACACACACACACACTCACCCACTCACTTACTCACATTCACACAGTCACCCACACACTCACACACTCACTCACTCACCCACTCACTCACACACACTCACTCACTCACTCACCCACTCACCCACTCACCCACTCACTCATTCACCCACTCACTCACTCACCCACTCACTCACTCACCCACTCACTCACCCACTCACCCACTCACCCACTCACCCACCCAATGACACACTCACTCACCCACTCACCCACTCGCTCACACACTCACCCACTCACTCACTCATCCACTCTCACACTCACTCACCCACTCAATCACTCACACACCCACTTACTCACCCACTCACAAACTCACTCACTCACCCACTCACCCACTCACTCACGCACTCACTCACTCACTCACCCACTCACTCACCCACTCACCCACTCAATCACTCACCCACTCACACACCCACTCACCCACTCACTCACACACTCACCCACTCACTCACTCACCCACTAACCCACTCACCCACTCACCCACTGACTCACCCACTCACTCAACCACTCACTCACCCACTCACCCACGCACTCATTCACTCACTCACCCACCCACTCACTCACTCACCCACTCACCCACTCACTCACACACGCACACACCCACTCACTCGCTCACTCAACCACACACTCACACACCCACTCACACACCCACTCACTCACACACCCACTCACTCGCTGAATCACCCACACACCCACTCACCCACACACCCACTCACTCGCTCACTCAACCACACACTCACTCACCCACTCACTCACTCACCCGCTCACTCGCTCACTCACCCACCTGCGCACTCACACACCCACCCACTCACCCACTCACCCACCCACCCACTCGCTCACTCACTCATCCACTCTCACACTCACTCACCCACTCACCCACTCACTCATACACCCACTCAACCACTCACTCACTCAATCACCCACTCACTCACTCACCCACTCACCCACTCACTCACTCACCCACTCACTCACTCACCCACCCACCCACTCACCCACCCACCCACTCGCTCACTCACCCACTCACTCACACACTCACTCACCCACTCACCCACTCACTAACCCGCTCGCCCACTCACTCACCCACTCACTCTCTCACTCACACACCCACTCACTCACCCACTCACTCACCCACTCAGACACTCACTCACCCACTCACACACACACACACTCACTCACACACTCACCCACTCACTCACTCACTCACCCACCCACCCACTCACTCACTCACTCACCCACTCACTCACTCAACCACTCACTCACTCACTCACCCACTCACTCACCCACTCACTCACCCACTCACACACACACTCACTCACCCACTCCCTCACACACACTCACACACTCACTCACTCACCCACTCACTCACACACACTCACACACTCACTCACTCACACACTCACTCACTCACTCACCCACTCACCCACTCACTCATTCACCCACTCACTCACTCACCCACTCACTCACTCACCCACTCACTCACACACTCACCCACTCAGACACTCACCCACTCACCCACTCACCCACCCACCGACACACTCACTCACCCACTCACCCACTCGCTCACACACTCACCCACTCACTCACTCATCCACTCTCACACTCACTCACCCACTCACTCACTCACACACCCACTTACTCACCCACTCACCCACTCACTCACTCACCCACTCACCCACTCACTCACGCACTCACTCACTCACTCACCCACTCACTCACCCACTCACCCACTGAATCACTCACCCACTCACACACCCACTCACTCACCCACTCACTCACCCACTCACCCACTCACTCACTCACTCACCCACTAACCCACTCACCCACTCACCCACTGACTCACCCACACACCCACTGACTCAACCACTCACTCACCCACTCACCCACGCACTCATTCACTCACTCACTCACCCACCCACTCACTCACTCACTCACCCACTCACCCACACACCCACTCACCCACTCACTCGCTCACTCACCCACACACTCACTCACCCACTCACTCACTCACCCGCTCACTCGCTCACTCACCCACCTGCTCACTCACACACCCACCCACTCACCCACTCACCCACCCACCCACTCGCTCACTCACCCACTCGCTCACTCACTCATCCACTCACACACTCACTCACCCACTCACCCACTCACTCACACACCCACTCACCCACTCACTCACTCAATCACCCACTCACTCACTCACCCACTCACTCACTCACCCACTCACTCAGACAATCACTCACAGACTCACACACTCACTCACCCACTTACTCACCCACTCAACCACTCATTCACACACCCACTCACTTACACAATCACTCACTCACCCACACACTCACCCATACACTCACCCACTCACCCGCTCACCCACTCACTCACTCACTCACCCACTCACTCACTCACCTACTCACTCACTCACCCACTCACCCGCTCACCCACTCACTCACTCACCCACTCACTCACTCACCTACTCACTCACTCACCCACTCACCCACCATCTCACTCACCCACTCACTCACCCACTCACTCACCCACTCACCCACTCACTCACCCACTCACTCACCCGCTCACCCACTCACTCACCCACTCACACACTCACTCACAAACTCACTCACCCACTCACTCACCCACATCCCTCACCCACACATTTACTCACCCACTCACCCACACACCCACTCACTCACTCACCTACTCACTCACTCACCTACTCACTCACTCACCCACTCACTCACACACTCACACACCCACTCACTCACCCACTCACACACTCAGTCATACACCCACTCAAACACCCACTCACTCACTCACCCACTCACTCACACACTCACACACTCACCCACTCACACACTCACTCACCCACTCACTCGCCCACCCACTGACTCACACACCCACTCACCCACTCACTCACCCACTGACTCACTCACCCACTCACTCACTCACTCACCCACTCACTCACCCACTCACCCACTCACTCGCTCACTCACTCACACACCCAATCACCCACTCACTCACTCACCCACTCACACTCACTCACTCACTCACCCAACCAACCACTCACTCACTCACCCTCTCACTCACTCACCCACTCACCCACTCACTCACTCACCCACCCTCCCACCCACTCACTGACTCACTCACTCACCCACCCACCCACTCACTGACTCACTCACTCACCCACTCACCCACTCACCCACCCTATCACTCACCCACTCACCCACCATATCACTTAAAACCTCACCAACTCACTAACCCACCCACTCACCCACCCACCCACTCACTCACCCACTCACCCATTCACCCACTCACTCACTCACCCACCCACCCACTCACTCACTCACCCACTCACACACACTCACTCACTCACCCACCCACCCACTCACTCACTCACCCACTCACTCACCCACTCACTCACTCACACACCCATCCACTCACCCACTCACACACTCACGCACTCACTCACTCCCCCACTCACCCACTCACTCACTCACCCACCCATCCACTCACCCACTCACCCACTGACTCACCCACTCACTCACTCACCCACCCGCCCACCCACTCACCCACTCACTCAGTCACACACCCACTCACTTATCCACTCACACACCCATTCACTCACATCCTCACACACTCACCCACTCACACACTCGCTCACTCACTCACTCGCCCACTTACTCACTCACTAACCCACTCACTCACACACTCACACACCCACTCACTCGCCCACCCACTCACTCACACACCCACTCACCCACTCACTCACCCACTCACTCACTCACCCACTCACTCACTCACCCACTCGCTCACTCACCCACTCACTCACTCACTTACTCACCCACTCACTCACCCACTCATTCACTCACTCACTCACTCACCCACTCACTCACTCACTCACCCACTCACCCACTCGCTCCTTCACCCACTCACTCACCCACTCACTCACCCACTCACCCACTCACTCACCCACTCACTCACTCACACACCCACTCACCCACCCACTCACTCACTCACTCACCCACTCACCCACTCGCTCCCTCACCCAATCACCCACTCACTCACACACCCACTCACCCACCCACTCACTCACTCACCCAACCAACCACTCACTCACTCACCCACTCACTCACTCACTCACCCACTCACTCACTCACTCACCCACTCACTCACTCACCCACCCTCCCACCCACTCACTGACTCACTCACTCACCCACCCACTCACTGACTCACTCACTTACCCACTCACCCACTCACCCACCCTATCACTCACCCACTCACCCACCATATCACTTAAAACCTCACCAACTTACTAACCCACCCACTCACCCACCCACCCACTCACTCACCCACTCACCCATTCACCCACTCACTCACCCACCCACCCACTCACTCACCTACTCACACACACTAACTCACTCACCCACCCACCCACCCACTCACCCAATCACTGACTCACCCACTCACCCACCCACCCACTCACTCAACCACTCACTCACCCACCCACCCACTCACTCACCCACTCACCCACTAACCCACTCACTCACTCACTCACCCACCCACCCACTCACTCACCCACCCAGACACACACTCACTCACTCACCCACTCACTCACTCACCCACTCACTCACCCACTCACCCACCCACCCACTACTCCCCCACCCACTCAATCACCCACTCACCCACCAAATCATTCACCCACTCACCGACTCACTCACCCACTCACTCACCCACATGCTCACTCACCCACTCACCAACCCACTCACCCACCCACTCACCAACTCACCCACTCACTCACTACTCACCCACCCACTCAATCACCCACTCACCCACCCAATCATTCACCCACTCACCCACTCACTAGCCCACTCACTCACTCACTCACCCACTCACCCACTTAACAACACACTTACTCACCCACTCACTCACCCACCCACTCACGCACACACTCACCCACACACTCACCCACCCACACACTCACTCACCCACACACTCACTCACCCACACACTCACTCACCCACTCACCCACTCACCCACTCACTCACCCACTCACCCACTCACTCACTCACTCACCCACTCACCCACACACTCACTCACCCACTCACCCACTCACCCACCCACCCACTCACTCACCCACCCACTCACTCATTCACCCACTCGCTCACTCACCCACTCACGCACTCACTCATCCACCCACTCACCCACTCACTCGCTCACCCACCCACTCACCCACTCACCCACTCACCCACCCACTCACCCACTCACCCACTCACCCACCCACTCACTCACTCACCCACTCACTCACTCACTCACCCACTCACTCAGTCACCCACTTGCTCACTCACTCACCCACTCACCCACTCACCCACTCACCCACTCCCTCACTCACCCACCCACTCACCCACTCACTCACTCACTCATCCACTCGCTCACTCACTCACCCACTCACTCGCTCACCCACTCGCTCACTCACTCACCCACCCACTCACCCCCTCACTCGCTCACCCACTCGCTCACCCACTCACCCACTCACCCACTCACTCACCCACCCACCCACTCACCCACTCACCCACCCACTCACTCACTCACCCACTCACTCACTCACCCAATCACTCAGTCACCCACTTGCTCACTCACTCACCCACTCACCCACTCACCCACTCCCTCACTCACTCACCCACTCACCCACTCACCCCCCCACTCACCCACTCACCCACCCACTCACCCACTCACCCACCCACTCACTCACTCATCCACTCGCTCACTCACTCACCCACTCACTCGCTCGCCCACTCGCTCACTCACTCACTCACCCACCCACTCACTCACTCACTCACCCACCCACCCACTCACTCACTCACCCACTCACTCACTCACTCACCCACTCACCCACCCGCTCACTCACCCACCCGCTCACTCGCCCACTCGCTCACTCGCTCACCCACTCACCCACTCACCCACCCACCCACCCACACACTCACTCACCCACCCACTCACCCACTCACCCACTCACCCACTCACCCACCCTATCACTCACCCACTCACCCACCATATCACTTAAAACCTCACCAACTTACTAACCCACCCACTCACCCACCCACCCACTCACTCACCCACTCACCCATTCACCCACTCACTCACTCACCCACCCACTCACTCACTCACCTACTCACACACACTAACTCACTCACCCACCCACCCACTCACCCAATCACTGACTCACCCACTCACCCACCCACCCACACACTCAACCACTCACTCACCCACCCACCCACCCACTCACTCACCCACTCACCCACTCACCCACTCACTCACCCACCCACTCACTCACCCACCCAGACACACACTCATTCACTCACCCACTCACTCACTCACCCACTCACTCACCCACTCACCCACCCACCCACTACTCCCCCACCCACTCAATCACCCACTCACCCACCAAATCATTCACCCACTCACCGACTCACTCACCCACTCACTCACCCACATGCTCACTCACCCACTCACCAACCCACTCACCCACCCACTCACCAACTCACCCACTCACTCACTACTCACCCACCCACTCAATCACCCACTCACCCAGCCAATCATTCACCCACTCACCCACTCACTAGCCCACTCACTCACTCACCCACTCACCCACTTAACAACACACTTACTCACCCACCCACTCACCCACCCACTCACGCACACACTCACCCACACACTCACCCACCCACACACTCACTCACCCACACACTCACTCACCCACACACTCACTCACCCACTCACCCACTCACCCACTCACTCACCCACTCACCCACTCACTCACTCACTCACCCACTCACCCACACACTCACTCACCCACTCACCCACTCACCCACCCACCCACTCACTCACCCACCCACTCACTCATTCACCCACTCGCTCACTCACCCACTCACTCACTCACTCATCCACCCACTCATCCACTCACCCACTCACCCACCCACTCACCCACCCACCCACTCACCCACTCACCCACCCACTCACTCACCCACTCACTCACTCACTCACCCACTCACTCAGTCACCCACTTGCTCACTCACTCACCCACTCACCCACTCACCCACTCCCTCACTCACCCACCCACTCACCCACTCACTCACTCACTCATCCACTCGCTCACTCACTCACCCACTCACTCGCTCACCCACTCGCTCACTCAATCACCCACCCACTCACCTCCTCACTCGCTCACCCACTCGCTCACCCACTCACCCACTCACCCACTCACTCACCCACCCACCCACTCACCCACTCACCCACCCACTCACTCACTCACTCACCCACTCACTCACTCACCCAATCACTCAGTCACCCACTTGCTCACTCACTCACCCACTCACCCACTCACCCACTCCCTCACTCACTCACCCACTCACCCACTCACCTCCCCCACTCACCCACTCACCCACCCACTCACCCACTCACCCACTCACTCACCCACTCACTCACTCATCCACTCGCTCACTCACTCACCCACTCACTCGCTCGCCCACTCGCTCACTCACTGACTCACTCACCCACCCACTCACTCACTCACCCACCCACCCACTCACTCACTCACTCACCCACTCACTCACTCACCCACTCACCCACCCGCTCACTCACCCACCCGCTCACTCGCCCACTCGCTCACTCGCTCACCCACTCACCCACTCACCCACCCACCCACCCACACACTCACTCACCCACCCACTCACCCACTCACCCACTCACCCACTCACCCACCCACTCGCCCACTCACCCACTCAATTACTCACTCAGTCACACACTCACTCACCCACTCACCCACTCACCCACCCACTCACTCACTCACCCACCCACTCACTCACTCACTCACCCACTCACCCACTCACCCACCCACTCACTCACTCGCTCACCCACCCACTCACTACATTCATCCACTCACTCACTCACTCACCCACTCACCCACTCACCCACCCACTCACTCACTCGCTCACTCACCCACTCACTCGCTCGCCCACTCGCTCACTCACTGACTCACTCACCCACCCACTCACTCACTCACCCACCCACTCACTCACTCACTCACCCACTCACTCACTCACCCACTCACCCACCCGCTCACTCACCCACCCGCTCACTCGCCCACTCGCTCACTCGCTCACCCACTCACCCACCCACCCACCCACACACTCACTCACCCACCCACTCACCCACTCACCCACTCACCCACTCACCCACCCACTCGCCCACTGACCCACTCAATTACTCACTCAGTCACACACTCACTCACCCACTCACCCACTCACCCACCCACTCACTCACTCACCCACCCACTCACTCACTCACTCACCCACTCACCCACTCACCCACCCACTCACTCACTCGCTCACCCACCCACTCACTACATTCATCCACTCACTCACTCACCCACGCACCCACTCACCCACCCACTCACTCACTCGCTCACTCACCCACTCACTCATTCACCCACTCACTCACTCAACCACCCGCTCACACACTCAATCACCCACACACTAACCCACCCACTCATTCACCCACTCACTCACCCATTCACCCACTCACTCACTCAGTCACCCACTCACTCACCCACTCACTCACCCCCTAACACAAACACAAACTCACTCACCCACTCACTCATTCACCAACTCACTCACCCACTCACTCACCCACCCACTCACTCACCCACCCACTCACTCACTCATTCACTCACTCATTCACTCACCCACCCACTCACTCACTCATTCACTCACTCATTCACTCACTCATTCACTCACCCACTCACTCATCCACTTACTCATCCACTCACTCACCCACTCACCCACCCACCCACTCTCTCACCCCCTAACACAAACACAAACTCACTCACCCACTCACTCATTCACCAACTCACTCACCCACTCACTCACCCACCCACTTACTCACTCATTCACTCATTCACTCACCCACTCACCCACCCACTCACCCACTCACTCACTCACCCCTTAACACAAACACAAAATCATTCACCTTCCCAAAGGACCGCACCCTAATTAATGTATTTATATATTATAATAATAATAATTAATGTATTTCGTGCCCAGAATGTTTCTGAACCGGTTTTTTTACTAAATGTACAAACACACACACAGATAAACATCCCCCAGGTAGCATCTAACAGGCTGCAGGGGCAAGTGCTGTTACACACACAAACAAAGCTCCCTCAGGTAGCCTCTAGCAGGGCTGTAGGGGCAAGTGCTGTCACACAGACACAAACAAAGCTCCCCCAGGTAGCCTCTAGCAGGGCTGTAGGGGCAAGTGCTGTTACACGCGCACACAGATAAAGCTCCCCCAGGTAGCCTCTAGCAGTGCTGTAGGGGCAAGTGCTGTCACACAGACACAGACAAAGCCCCTCCAGGTAGCCTCTAGCAGTGCTGTAGGGGCAAGTGCTGTTACACACACACGGACAAAGATCCCCCGTGTAGCATCTAGCGGTCTCTGTGTGTGTGTAACAGCACTTGCCCCTACAGCCTTGCTAGAGGCTACCTAGGGGAGATTTGCATCTGTGTCTGTAACAGCACTGCTTCTCTTTGCTATACAACTTTATTGAGGGTGAAGGTCCATCATGTTTAGTACGCTCGTGATTTCAACATTGGACCATAGACTCAACGTTACATTATAGACTCAGCACTGCCCATAGACTCAACATTGCACCATAGACTCAGCACTGCCCATAGACTCAACACTGCCCATAGACTCAACACTGCCCATAGAGTCAGCACTGCACCATAGACTAAACACTGCCCATAGACTCAACGTTACATTATAGACTCAACACTGCCCATAGACTCAACACTGCACCATAGACTCAGCACTGCCCATAGACTCAACACTGCCCATAGACTCAACACTGCACCATAGACTCAACACTGCCCATAGACTCAGCACTGCCCATAGACTCAACACTGCCCATAGACTCAACACTGCACCATAGACTCAACACTGCCCATAGACTCAACACTGCACCATAGACTCAACACTGCCCATAGACTCAACACTGCCCATAGACTCAACACTGCACCATAGACTCAGCACTGCCCATAGACTAAACACTGCCCATAGACTCAACACTGCACCATAGACTCAGCACTGCCCATAGACTCAACACTGCACCATAGACTCAGCACTGCACCATAGACTCAACACTGCCCATAGACTCAACACTGCACCACAGACTCAACACTGCACCATAGACTCAACACTGCACCATATTCTCAACACTGCACCATAGACTCAGCACTGCACCATAGACTCAACACTGCACCATAGACTCAACACTGCCCATAGACTCAACATTGCACCATAGACTCAACATTGCACCATAGACTCAACACTGCCCATAGACTCAACACTGCACCATAGACTCAACACTGCACCATAGACTCAACACTGCCCATAGACTCAACACTGCACCATAGACTCAACACTGCCCATAGACTCAGCACTGCCCATAGACTCAACACTGCCCATAGACTCAACACTGCACCATAGACTCAACACTGCCCATAGACTCAACACTGCACCATAGACTCAGCACTGCCCATAGACTCAACACTGCCCATAGACTCAACACTGCACCATAGATTCAGCACTGCCCATAGACTAAACACTGCCCATAGACTCAACACTGCACCATAGACTCAGCACTGCCCATAGACTCAACACTGCACCATAGACTCAGCACTGCACCATAGACTCAACACTGCCCATAGACTCAACACTGCACCACAGACTCAACACTGCACCATAGACTCAACACTGCCCATAGACTCAACACTGCACCATAGACTCAACACTGCCCATAGACTCAACACTGCAACTTAGACTCAACACTGCACCATAGACTCAACACTGCACCATAGACTCAGCACTGCCCATTGACTAAACACTGCCCATAGACTCAACACTGCACCATAGACTCAACACTGCACCATAGACTCAACACTGCACCATAGACTCAACACTGCACCATAGACTTAACACTGCACCATAGACTCAACACTGCACCATAGACTCAACACTGCACCATAGACTCAACACTGCCCCATAGACTCAACACTACCCATAGACTAGACACAGCACCATAGACTCAACACTGCACCATAGACTCAACACTGCCCATAGACTCAACACTGCAACATAGACTCAGCACTGCACCATCGACTCAACACTGTCCATAGACTCAACACTGCACCATAGACTCAATATTTCCTATAGACTCAACACTGCCCAGAGACTCAACACTGCCCATAGACTCAACACTGCACCATAGATTCAGCACTGCACCATAGACTCAACACTGCACCATAGACTCAACACTGCCCATAGACTCAACACTGCACCATAGACTCAACACTGCTCATAGACTTAACACTGCACCATAGACTTAACACTGTCCATAGACTCAACACTGCCCATAGACTCAACACCGCCCATAGACTCAACACTGCCCATAGACTCAACACTGCACCATAGACTCAACACTGCTCCATAGACACAACACTGCACCATAGACTCAACACTGCACCATAGACTCAACACAGCACCATAGACTCAACACTGCCTGTAGACTCAACACTGCACCACAGACTCAACACTGCCATACGCTCAACACTGCACCATAGACTCAAGACTGCACCATAGACTCAACACTGCACCATAGACTAAACACTGCGCATAGACTCAACACTGCACCATAGACTCAGCACTGCACCATAGACTCAACACTGTCCATAGACTCAACACTGCACCATAGACTCAGCACTGCACCATAGACTCAGCACTGTCCATAGACTCAACACTGCACCATAGACTCAACATTTCGTATAGACTCAACACTGCCCATAGACTCAACACTGCCCATAGACTCAACACTGCACCATAGACTCAACACTGCACCAAAGACTCAGCACTGCCTATAGACTCAACACTGCCCATACACTCAACACTGCACCATAGACTCAACACTGCACCATAGACTCAACACTGCCTATAGACTCAACACTGCCCATACACTCAACACTGCACCATAGACTCAACACTGCACCACAGACTCAACACTGCACCATAGACTTAACACTGCACCATAGACTCTACACTGCACCATAGACTCAACACTGCACGATAGACTCAACACTGTTCCATAGACTCAACACTGCACCATAGACTCAACACTGCACCATAGACTCCACACTGCACCATAGACTCAACACTGCACCATAGACCCAACACTGCCCATAGACTGACCACTGCACCATAGACTCAACAGTGCCCATAGAATCAACACTGCACCAGAGACTCAATACTGCCCATAGACTCAACACTGCACCATAGACTCAACACTACCCATAGACTAGACACAGCACCATAGACTCAACACTACCCATAGACTCAACACTGCACCATAGACTCAACACTGCACCATAGACTCAACACTGCCCATAGACTCAAAACTACACCATAGACTCAACACTACCCATAGACTCAACACTGTCCATAAACCAAACACTGCACCATAGACTCAACACAGCCCCATAGACTCAACACTGCACCATAAACTCAACACTGCCCATAGACTCAACACTGCACCATAGACTCAACACTGCACCATAGACTCAACACTGCACCATAGACTCAACACTGCACCATAGACTCAACACTGCACCATAGACTCAACACTGCACCATAGACTCAACACTGCACCATAGACTCAACACTGCCCATAGACTCAACACTGCACCATAGACTCAACACTGCACCATAGACTCAACACTGCCCATAGACTCAACACTGCACCATAGACTCAACACTGCACCATAGACTCAACACTGCACCATAGACTCAACACTGCCCATAGACTCAACACTGCACCATAGACTCAACACTGCACGATAGACTCAACACTGCACCATAGACTCAACACTGCACCACAGACTCAACACTGCACCATAGACTCAACACTGCCCATAGACTCAACACTGCACCATAGACTCAACACTGCCCATAGACTCAACACTGCACCATAGACTCAACACTGCCCATAGACTCAACACTGCACCATAGACTCAACATTGCACCATAGACTCAACACTGCACCATAGACTCAACACTGCACCATAGGCTCAACACTGCACCATAGACTTAACACTGCACCATAGACTCAACACTGCACCATAGACTCAACACTGCACCATAGACTCAACACTGCCCCATAGACTCAACACTACCCATAGACTAGACACAGCACCATAGACTCAACACTGCACCATAGACTCAACACTGCCCATAGACTCAACACTGCAACATAGACTCAGCACTGCACCATCGACTCAACACTGTCCATAGACTCAACACTGCACCATAGACTCAATATTTCCTATAGACTCAACACTGCCCAGAGACTCAACACTGCCCATAGACTCAACACTGCACCATAGATTCAGCACTGCACCATAGACTCAACCCTCCACCATAGACTCAACACTACCCATAGACTCAACACTGTCCATAAACTCAACACTGCACCATAGACTCAACACAGCCCCGTAGACTCAACACTGCACCATAAACTCAACACTGCCCATAGACTCAACACTGCACCATAGACTCAACACTGCACCATAGACTCAACACTGCACCATAGACTCAACACTGCACCATAGACTCAACACTGCACCATAGACTCAACACTGCACCATAGACTCAACACTGCACCATAGACTCAACACTGCCCATAGACTCAACACTGCACCATAGACTCAACACTGCACCATAGACTCAACACTGCCCATAGACTCAACACTGCACCATAGACCCAACACTGCACCATAGACTCAACACTGCACCATAGACTCAACACTGCCCATAGACTCAACACTGCACCATAGACTCAACACTGCACCATAGACTCAACACTGCACCATAGACTCAACACTGCACCACAGACTCAACACTGCACCATAGACTCAACACTGCCCATAGACTCAACACTGCACCATAGACTCAACACTGCCCATAGACTCAACACTGCACCATAGACTCAACACTGCCCATAGACTCAACACTGCACCATAGACTCAACATTGCACCATAGACTCAACACTGCACCATAGACTCAACACTACACCATAGACTCAACACTGCACCATAGACTTAACACTGCACCATAGACTCAACACTGCACCATAGACTCAACACTGCACCATAGACTCAACACTGCGCCATAGACTCAGCACTACCCATAGACTAGACACAGCACCATAGACTCAACACTGCACCATAGACTCAACACTGCCCATAGACTCAACACTGCAACATAGACTCAGCACTGCACCATAGACTCAACACTGCACCATAGACTCAACACTGCACCATAGACTCAACACTGCCCATAGACTCAACACTGCACCATAGACTCAACACTGCACGATAGACTCAACACTGCACCATAGACTCAACACTGCACCACAGACTCAACACTGCACCATAGACTCAACACTGCCCATAGACTCAACACTGCACCATAGACTCAACACTGCCCATAGACTCAACACTGCACCATAGACTCAACACTGCCCATAGACTCAACACTGCACCATAGACTCAACATTGCACCATAGACTCAACACTGCACCATAGACTCAACACTGCACCATAGGCTCAACACTGCACCATAGACTTAACACTGCACCATAGACTCAACACTGCACCATAGACTCAACACTGCACCATAGACTCAACACTGCCCCATAGACTCAACACTACCCATAGACTAGACACAGCACCATAGACTCAACACTGCACCATAGACTCAACACTGCCCATAGACTCAACACTGCAACATAGACTCAGCACTGCACCATCGACTCAACACTGTCCATAGACTCAACACTGCACCATAGACTCAATATTTCCTATAGACTCAACACTGCCCAGAGACTCAACACTGCCCATAGACTCAACACTGCACCATAGATTCAGCACTGCACCATAGACTCAACCCTCCACCATAGACTCAACACTACCCATAGACTCAACACTGTCCATAAACTCAACACTGCACCATAGACTCAACACAGCCCCGTAGACTCAACACTGCACCATAAACTCAACACTGCCCATAGACTCAACACTGCACCATAGACTCAACACTGCACCATAGACTCAACACTGCACCATAGACTCAACACTGCACCATAGACTCAACACTGCACCATAGACTCAACACTGCACCATAGACTCAACACTGCACCATAGACTCAACACTGCCCATAGACTCAACACTGCACCATAGACTCAACACTGCACCATAGACTCAACACTGCCCATAGACTCAACACTGCACCATAGACCCAACACTGCACCATAGACTCAACACTGCACCATAGACTCAACACTGCCCATAGACTCAACACTGCACCATAGACTCAACACTGCACCATAGACTCAACACTGCACCATAGACTCAACACTGCACCACAGACTCAACACTGCACCATAGACTCAACACTGCCCATAGACTCAACACTGCACCATAGACTCAACACTGCCCATAGACTCAACACTGCACCATAGACTCAACACTGCCCATAGACTCAACACTGCACCATAGACTCAACATTGCACCATAGACTCAACACTGCACCATAGACTCAACACTACACCATAGACTCAACACTGCACCATAGACTTAACACTGCACCATAGACTCAACACTGCACCATAGACTCAACACTGCACCATAGACTCAACACTGCGCCATAGACTCAGCACTACCCATAGACTAGACACAGCACCATAGACTCAACACTGCACCATAGACTCAACACTGCCCATAGACTCAACACTGCAACATAGACTCAGCACTGCACCATCGACTCAACACTGTCCATAGACTCAACACTGCACCATAGACTCAATATTTCCTATAGACTTAACACTGCCCAGAGACTCAACACTGCCCATAGACTCAACACTGCACCATAGATTCAGCACTGCACCATAGACTCAACACTGCACCATAGACTCAACACTGCCCATAGACTCAACACTGCTCCATAGACTCAACACTGCTCATAGACTTAACACTACACCATAGACTTAACACTGCCCATAGACTCAACACTGCCCATAGACTCAACACCGCCCATAGACTCAACACTGCCCATAGACTCAACACTGCACCATAGACTCAACACTGCTCCATAGACTCAACACTGCACCATAGACTCAACACTGCACCATAGACTCAACACAGCACCATAGACTCAACACTGCCTATAGACTCAACACTGCACCATAGACTCAACACTGCCATACGCTCAACACTGCACCATAGACTCAAGACTGCACCATAGACTCAACACTGCACCATAGACTAAACACTGCACATAGAATCAACACTGCACCATAGACTCAGCACTGCACCATAGACTCAGCACTGTCCATAGACTCAACACTGCACCATAGACTCAACATTTCCTATAGACTCAACACTGCCCATAGACTCAACACTGCCCATAGACTCAACACTGCACCATAGACTCAACACTGCACCATAGACTCAGCACTGCCTATAGACTCAACACTGCCCATACACTCAACACTGCACCATAGACTCAACACTGCACCATAGACTCAACACTGCCTATAGACTCAACACTGCCCATACACTCAACACTGCACCATAGACTCAACACTGCACCATAGACTTAACACTGCACCATAGACTCAACACTGCACCATAGACTCAACACTGCACGATAGACTCAACACTGTTCCATAGACTCAACACTGCACCATAGACTCAACACTGCACCATAGACTCCACACTGCACCATAGACTCAACACTGCACCATAGACCCAACACTGCCCATAGACTCACCACTGCACCATAGACTCAACACTGCCCATAGAATCAACACTGCACCAGAGACTCAATACTGCCCATAGACTCAACACTGCACCATAGACTCAACACTACCCATAGACTAGACACAGCACCATAGACTCAACACTGCACCATAGACTCAACACTACCCATAGACTCAACACTGCACCATAGACTCAACACTGCACCATAGACTCAACACTGCCCATAGACTCAAAACTACACCATAGACTCAACACTGCCCATAGACTCAACACTGCACCATAGACTCAACACTACCCATAGACTCAACACTTTCCATAAACTCAACACTGCACCATAGACTCAACACAGCCCCATAGATCTCAACACTGCACCATAAACTCAACACTGCCCATGGACTCAACACTGCACCATAGACTCAACACTGCACCATAGACTCAACACTGCACCATAGACTCAACACTGCACCATAGACTCAACACTGCACGATAGACTCAACATTGCACCATAGACTCAACACTGCACCATAGACTCAACACTGCCTATAGACTCAGCACTGCACCATAGACCCAACACTGCACCATAGACTCAACACTGTCCATAGACTCAACACTGCACCATAGACTCAACACTGCACCATAGACTCAACACTGCACCATAGACTCAACACTGCCCATAGACTCAACACTGCACCATAGACTCAACACTGCACCATAGACTCAACACTGCACCATAGACTCAACACTGCACCATAGACTCAACACTGCACCATAGACTCAACACTGCACCATAGACTCAACACTCCACCATAGACTCAACACTGCACCATAGACTCAACACTGCACCATAGACTCAACACTGCACCATAGACTCAACACTGCACCATAGACTCAACACTGCACCATAGACTCAACACTGCACCATAGACTCAACACTGCACCATAGACTCAACACAACCCCATAGACTCAACACTGCACCATAGACTCAACACTTCCCATAGACTCAACACTGCACCATAAACTCAACACTGCCCATAGACTCAACACTGCACAATAGACTCAACACTGCACCATAGACTCAACACAACCCCATAGACTCAACACTGCACCATAGACTCAACACTGCACCATAGACTCAACACTGCACCATACACTCAACACTGCCCATAGACTCAACACTGCACCATAGACTCAACACTGCACCATAGACTCAACACTGCACCATAGACTCAACACTGCACCATAGACTCAACACTGCACCATAGACTCAACACTGCACCATAGACTCAACACTGCACCATAGACTCAACACTGCACCATAGACTCAACACTGCACCATAGACTCAACACTGCACCATAGACTCAACACTGCACCATAGACTCAACACAACCCCATAGACTCAACACTGCACCATAGACTCACCACTGCACCATAGACTCAACACTGCACCATAGACTCAACACTGCACCATAGACTCAACACTGCCCATAGACTCAACACTGCACCATAGACTCAACACTGCACCATAGACTCAACACTGCACCATAGACTCAACACTGTACGATAGACTCAACACTGACTTGGAACTTGCCCCCTCAGCCTGCTGGAGGCTACCCGGGGTAGCTTTGCCTGCATGAAAGAAACCGCATGGGTTGACTGAATTCATCCTCAGGGCAAGGTGGTTGTGCTGATCGTGATGAGGGTGGTGGTGGTGATGATGGTAATGATGGGGGGTGGTGGTGGTGATGATGGTGATGACGTGTGAGATGATGGTCAATATGATGATGATGATGCGATGACGCTGTTGATGATGGTGCTGATTCAGTATTCAGTTCCATGTATGAAGTGTTAGCTCTGTGAGTCATGCCCCTCTTGATCCGGGTTCAAGCACAACATGACAAAAGCGTGAAAAAGGAAAAATCTTAAAGTGACGACTCACTCAGAGACTCACTCAGAGACTCACTCACTCAGAGACTCACTCACTCAGAGACTCACTCAGAGACTCACTCAGAGACTCACTCAGAGACTCACTCACTCAGAGACTTACTCAGATACTCACTCGGAGACTCAATCAGTCAGAGACTCACTCAGAGACTCACTCACTCAGAGACTTACTCATTCATAGACTCACTCACTCAGAGACTCACTCAGAGACTCAATCAGAGACTCACTCAGAGAAACACTCAGAGACTCACTCAGAGACTCACTCAGAGACTCATTCAGAGACTCACTCAGAGACTCACTCACTCAGAGACTTACTCAGAGACTCACTCGGAGACTCAATCAGTGAGAGACTCACTCAGAGACTCACTCACTCAGAGACTCAATCAGAGAATCACTCAGAGACTCACTCAGAGACTCACTCACTCAGAGACTCACTCAGAGACTCACTCAGAGACTCACTCAGAGACTTACTCAGAGACTCACTCGGAGACTCAATCAGTCAGAGACTCACTCAGAGACTCACTCACTCAGAGACTTACTCATTCATAGACTCACTCACTCAGAGACTCACTCAGAGACTCAATCAGAGACTCACTCAGAGAATCACTCAGAGACTCACTCAGAGACTCACTCACTCAGAGACTCACTCAGAGACTCACTAAGAGACTCACTCACTCAGAGACTCACTCAGAGACTCACTAAGAGACTCACTCACTCAGCGACTAACTCAGAGACTCACTAAGAGACTCACTCACTCAGAGACTCACTCAGAGACTCACTAAGAAACTCACTCACTCAGAGACTCACTCAGAGACTCACTAAGAGACCAGAGACTCACTCACTCAGAGATTCACTCAGAGACTCACTCACTCAGATACTCACTCAGAGACTCACTCACTCAGAGACTCACTCAGAGACTCACTCAGAGACTCACTCACTCAGAGACTCACTCACTCAGAGACTCACTCAGAGACTCACTCAGAAACTCACTCACTCAGAGACCCACTCAGAGACTCACTCAGTGACTCACTCAGAGACTCACTCAGAGACTCACTCACTCAGAGACTCACTCAGAGACTCACTAAACTCAGATACTCACTCATTCAGAGACTCACTCACTCAGTGACTCACTCAGAGACTCACTCAGAGACTCACTCACTCAGAGACTCACTCACTCAGAGACTCACTCAGAGACTCACTCACTCAGAGACTCACTCACTCAGAGACTCACTCAGAGACTCACTCACTCAGAGACTCACTCAGAGACTCACTCACTCAGAGACTCACTCAGTCAGAGACTCACTCACTCAGAGACTCACTCACTCAGAGACACACTCAGAGACTTACACACTCACTCAGAGACTCACTCACTCAGAGACTCACTCAGAGACTCACTCACTCACTCAGAGACTCACTCACTCAGAGACTCACTTACTCAGAGACTCACTCAGAGACTCACTCACTCACTCAGAGACTCACTCACTCAGAGACTCACTCAGAGACTCACTCACTCAGAGACTCACTCACTCAGAGACTCACTCAGAGACTCACTCAGAGACTCACTCACTCAGAGACTCACTCACTCAGAGACCCACTCAAAGACTCACTCACTCAGAGATTCACTCACTCAGAGATTCACTCAGAGACTCACTCAGAGACTCACTCAGAGACTCACTCACTCAGAGACTCACTCACTCAGAGACTCACTCAGAGACTCACTCACTCAGAGACTCACTCAGAGACTCACTCAGAGACTCACTCACTCAGAGACTCACTCAGTCAGAGACTCACTCACTCAGAGACTCACTCACTGAGAGACTCACTCAGAGACTTACACACTCACTCAGAGACTCACTCACTCAGAGACTCACTCAGAGACTCACTCACTCACTCAGAGACTCACTCACTCAGAGACTCACTCACTCAGAGACTCACTCACTCAGAGACTCACTCAGAGACTCACTCACTCAGAGACTCACTCAGAGACTCACTCACTCAGAGACTCACTCACTCAGAGACTCACTCAGAGACTCACTCAGAGACTCACTCACTCAGAGACTCACTCACTCAGAGACCCACTCAAAGACTCACTCACTCAGAGATTCACTCACTCAGAGATTCACTCAGAGACTCACTCAGAGACTCACTCAGAGACTCACTCACTCAGAGACTCACTCACTCACTCAGAGACTCACTCAGAGACTCACCCATAAACTGACTCACAACCGTAGGACAATTTAGATGAATTGTTACCAGGCGATCTGTCTGCCATGAAATAAACAAGCGTGGCTGGACCAAAACGTGTTCGTAATCTCCGAAATGAATCTAAAACAATCGCCCAGTGATCGTAGGACCTATGATTCAAATGTGACAATGATCTATAAATAGAAACGTCTCACCAAACTGTGTCGCCATAGCTCGCTGTAATGAGTCACTCCATTATCATCAACATCATGATGGTGGTGGTGATGGTGGTGGTGGTGATGGTGGTGGTGATGGTGGTGGTGATGGTGGTGATGGTGGTGGTGATGGTGGTGGTGGTGGTGGTGGTGATGGTGGTGGTGGTGATGGTGGTGGTGATGGTGGTGGTGATGATGGTGGTGATGATGATGGTGATGGTGGTGATGGTGGTGGTGATGGTGGTGATGGTGGTGGTGATGATGGTGATGATGGTGGTGGTGATGGTTGTAGTTGATGGTGGTGGTGGTGATGGTGGTGATGGTGGTGGTGATGGTGGTGGTGATGGCGGTGGTGATGATGGTGATGGTGGTGATGGTGGTGGTGATAGTGATGGTGGTGGTGATGGTGATGGTGGTGATGGTGGTGGTGATGGTGGTGGTGATGGCGGTGGTGATGATGGTGATGGTGGTGATGGTGGTGGTGATGGTGATGGTGGTGGTGATGGTGGTGATGGTGGTGGTGATGGTGATGGTGGTGATGGTGGTGGTGATGGTGGTGATGGTGGTGATGGTGATGGTGGTGATGGTGGTGGTGATGGTGGTGATGGTGGTGGTGATGGTGGTGGTGATGGTTGTAGTTGATGGTGGTGGTGGTGGTGGTGATGGTGGTGATGGTGGTGGTGATGATGGTGATGGTGGTGATGGTGGTGGTGATGGTGGTGATGGTGGTGATGACGGTGGTGATGGTGATGGTGGTGATGTTGGTGGTGATGGTGGTGGTGATGATGGTGATGATGGTGATGATGGTGGTGGTGATGGTTGTAGTTGATGGTGGTGGTGATGGTGGTGATGGTGGTGGTGATGGTGGTGGTGATGGTGGTGGTGATGGTGATGATGGTGATGATGGTGGTGGTGATGGTTGTAGTTGATGGTGGTGGTGGTGATGGTGGTGATGGTGGTGGTGATGGTGGTGGTGATGGCGGTGGTGATGATGGTGATGATGGTGGTGGTGGTGATGATGGTGATGATGGTGATGATGCTGGTGGTGATGGTTGTAGTTGATGGTGGTGGTGGTGATGGGTGTGATGGTGGTGGTGATGGTGGTGGTGATGGTGGTGGTGATGGCGGTGGTGATGATGGTGATGATGGTGGTGGTGGTGTTGATGATGGTGATGATGGTGATGATGGTGGTGGTGATGGTTGTAGTTGATGGTGGTGGTGATGATTCAAATGTGACTGAAAGATCTATGAATAGAAACGTCTCACCAAACTGTGTCGCCATAGCTCGCTGTAATGAGTCACTCCATCATCATCAGCATCATGATTGTTGTGATGGTGATGGTGGTGGTGATGGTGATGGTGGTGGTGATGATGGTGGTGATGATTGTTGTGATGGTGATGACGAGGGTGGTGATGATGATTATTGTTGTGATGATGATGATGATGTTAATTGTTGTGATGGTGATGATGATGGTGATTGTTGTTGTGATGGTGGTGATGGTCGTGATGGTGATGGTGATTGTTGTTGTGATGGTGGTGATGGTCGTGATGGTGATGATTGTTGTTGTGATGGTGATGACGAGGGTGGTGATGGTGATGATTGTTGTTGTGATGGTGATGACGAGGGTGGTGATGGTGATTGTTGTGATGGTGATTGTTGTGATGGTGGTGATGGTGATTGTTGTGATGATGATGGTGGTGATGATGATTGTTGTTATAGTGATTACGAGGGTGGTGATGGTGATGATTGTTGTGATGGTGGTGATGGTGCTGATGGTGATGATTGTTGTGATGGTGATGACGAGGGTGTGGATGATGATTGTTGTGATGGTGGTGATGGTGGTGATGGTGGTGATGGTGGTGATGATGATTGTTGTTGTGATGGTGATGACGATGGTGTGGATGATGATTGTTGTTGTGATGGTGATGGTGGTGATGGTGGTGATGGTGATTGCTGTTGTAATGGAGGTGATGGTGTTTGTTGTGATGATGATTGTTGTTGTGATGGTGGTGTTGATGAGGGTGGTGATCGTGGTGATGGTGATTGTTGTTGTGATGGTGATTGTTCTTGTGATGGTGATGACGAGGGTGATGGTGGTGATGGTGATTGTTGTTGTGATGGTGATGACGAGGGTGATGATGGTGGTGATGATGATTGTTGTTGTGATGATGATTGTTGTTGTGATGATGGTGGTGATTGTTGTTGTGATGGTGATGACGAGGGTGATGATGGTGGTGATGATGATTGTTGTTGTGATGGTGATGACGAGGGTGGTGATGGTGATTGGTGTTGTGATGGTGGTGATGGTGATTGTTGTTGTGATGGTGGTGATGGTGATTGTTGTTGTGATGGTGATGACGAGGGTGATGGTGGTGGTGATGATGATTGTTGTTGTGATGATGGTGGTGAT
>NW_027423701.1:0-2500 GCF_048934315.1 Petromyzon marinus | reverse complement strand
AGTGTATAGTGTAGTGTATAGTACTATAGTGTATAGTGTGGTGTATAGTAGTGTAATGTATAGTGTAGTGTATATTGTGGTGTATAGTAGTGTAGTGTATAGTAGTGTAGTGTATAGTGTAGTGTATAGTAGTGTAATGTATAGTGTAGTGTAGTGTATAGTGTAGTGTATAGTGTAGTGTATAGTGTAGTGTATAGTGTAGTGTATAGTGTGGTGTATAGTAGTGTAGTGTATAGTAGTGTAGTGTATACACTGAGCGACAAAAGTATTTGATCCCCTGCTGATTTTGAACGTTTGCCCACTGACAAAGAAACGATCAGTCTATAATTTTAATGGTAGCTTTATTTGAACAGTGAGAGACGGAATAACAACAACAACATCAAAATCCAGAAAAAAACGCATGTCAAAAATGTTCTAAATTCATTTGCATTTTAACGAGGGATATAAGTACTTGACCCCTCTGCAAAACATGACTTAGTACTTGGTGGCAAAAGCCTTGTTGGCAATCACAGAGGTCAGACGTTTTCTTGAAGTTGGCCCCCAGGTTTGCAACACATCTCAGGAGGGATTTTGTCCCACTCCTCTTTGCAGATCTTCTCCAAGTCATTAAGGTCGCAGCAGGCGACACTGCTGAAGGTCACCGGGTCAGAGGTCGCAGCGGGGGACACCGCTGAAGGTCACCGGGTCAGAGGTCGCAGCAGGGGACACCGCTGAAGGTCACCGGGTGAGGCAGCTGAAGGTCACCGGGTCAGAGGTCGCGGCAGGGGACACCGCTGAAGGTCACCGGGCGAGGCAGCTGAAGGTCACCGGGTCGGAGGTCGCGGCAGGGGACACCGCTGAAGGTCACCGGGTCGGAGGTCGCAGCAGGGGACACCGCTGAAGGTCACGGGCGAGGCAGCTAAAGGTCACCGAGCGAGGCAGCTGAAGGTCACCGGGTCAGAGGTCGCAGCAGGTGACACCGCTGAAGGTCACAGCGGCGGGCGTTCCGTGCTCAGCCGACGAGGATTCCTGGCCATGGCTGGCTGAGCTGCACCTCCACCTCCTCATCCCTCCTCCTCCTCTTCCTCCTCTCCTCCCCCTCCTCCTCCCCCTCCTCCACCCTCCCACTCCTCCACCCTCCTCCTCCACCTCCACCTCCTCCACCTCCTCATCCTCCACCTCATCCTCCTCCCCCCTCCACCTCCTCCTCCACCTCCTCCACCCTCCTCCACCTCCTCCTCCACCTCCTCCTCCACCCTCCCCCTCCTCCTCCTCATCCTCCTCTCCTCCTCCTCCACCACCTCCTCCTCCTCCTCATCCTCCACCTCCTCATCCTCCTCATATTCCTCCTCCTCATCCTCCTCATCCTCATCCTCCTCATCCTCCTCCTCATCCTCCTCATCCTCCTCCTCATCCTCCAACCTCCTCATCCTCCTCCTCATCCTCCTCCTCCTCATCCTCCTCCTCATCCTCCTCCTCATCCTCCTCCTCATCCTCCTCCTCCTCATCCTCATCCTCCTCCTCATCCTCCTCATCCTCGTCATCCACTTCCTCCACCTCCTCCTCATCCTCCTCCTCATCCTCCTCCTCCCCCTCCTCCTCCTCCTCATCCTCCTCATCCTCCTCATCCCCCTCCTCATCCTCCTCCTCCTCATCCTCCTCACCCTCCTCCTCCTCCTCATCCTCCTCCTCCTCATCCTCCTCCTCATCCTCCTCCTCCCCCTCCTCCTCCTCCTCATCCTCCTCATCCTCCTCATCCTCCTCCTCATCCTCCTCATCCTCCTCCTCATCATCCTCCTCCTCATCCTCCTCCTCCTCCTCATCCTCCTCCTCCTCATTCTCCTGCTCCTCATCCTCATCCTCCTCCACCTCCTCCTCATCCTTCTCCTCCCCTCCTCCTCATCCTCATCCTCCTCCTCATCCTCCTCCTCATCCTCCTCCTCATCCTCATCCTCCTCATCCTCCTCCTCATCCTCCTCCTCATCCTCCTCCTCCTCATCCTCCTCCTCATCCTCCTCCTCCTCCTCATCCTCCTCCTCCTCATCCTCCTCCTCCTCCTCATCCTCCTCCTCATCATCCTCATCCTCATCCTCATCCTCCTCCTCATCCTCCTCCTCCTCCTCATCCTCCTCCTCATCCTCCTCCTCCTCTCATCCTCCTCCTCCTCTTCCTCCTCATCCTCCTCCTCATCCTCCTCCTCATCCTCCTCCTCCTCATCCTCCTCATCCTCATCCTCCTCCTCATCCTCCTCCTCCTCTTCATCCTCCTCCTCCTCTTCCTCCTCATCCTCCTCCTCATCCTCCTCCTCATCCTCCTCCTCCTCATCCTCCTCCTCCTCATCCTCCTCATCCTCATCATCCTCCACCTCCTCCTCATCTTCATCCTCCTCCTCATCATCCTCCTCCTCCTCCTCATCCTCCTCCTCCTCATCCTCCTCCTCCTCATCCTCCTCATCCTCATCATCCTCCACCTCCTCCTCCTCCTCATCCTCCTCCTCCTCATCCTCCTCCTCATCATCCTC
>NW_027423700.1:329102-331108 GCF_048934315.1 Petromyzon marinus | reverse complement strand
CTTCTCCTCCTCCTGCTCCTTCTCCTGCTCCTCCTCCTGCTCCTCCCTCCTGCTCCTGCTCCTCCTCCTGCTCCTCCTGCTCCTCCTCCTGCTCCTCCTGCTCCTCCTCCTGCTCCTCCTCTTCCTGCTCCTCCTCCTCCTGCTCCTCCTCCTGCTCCTACTGCTCCTCCTGCTCCTCCTGCTCATCCTCCTGCTCATCCTCCTCCTGCTCCTCCTGCTCCTCCTCCTGCTCCTCCTCCTGCCCCTCCTGCTCCTCCTCCTGCTCATCCTCCTCCTGCTCCTCCTCCTGCTCCTCCTGCTCCTCCTCCTGCTCCTCCTCCTGCTCCTCCTCCTAATCCTGCTCCTCTTCCTCCTGCTCCTCCTCCTGTTCCTCCTCCTGCTCCTCCTCCTCCTGCTCCTCCTCCTGCTCCTCCTCCTGCTCCTCCTCCTGCTCCTCCTCCTGCTGCTCCTCCTCCTGCTCCTCCTCCTGCTGCTCCTCCTCCTGTTCCTCCTCCTCCTGCTCCTCCTCCTGCTCCACCTCCTCCTGCTCCTCCTCCTGCTCCTCCTGCTCCTCCTCTTCCTGCTCCACCTCCTCCTGCTCCTCCTCCTGCTCCTCCTCCTGCTCCTCCTCCTGCTCCTCCTGCTCCTCCTCCTCCTGCTCCTCCTGCTCCTCCTCCTGCTCCTCCTGCTCCTCCTCCTGCTCCTCCTCCTGCTCCTCATCCTGCTCATCCTTCTCCTCCTCCTGCTCCTCCTCCTGCTCCTCCTGCTCCTCTTCCTGCTCCTCATCCTGCTCCTCCTCCTGCTCCTCCTCCTGCTCCTGTTCCTCCTGCTCCTCCTCCCGCTCCTCCTCCTACTCCTCCTTCTCCTGCTCCTCCTGCTCCTCCTCCTGGTCCTCCTGCTCCTCCTACTGCTCCTCCTCCTGCTTTTCCTCCTCCTGCTCCTTCTCCTCCTGCTCCTTCTCCTCCTGCTCCTCCTCCTGCTTCTCCTCCTGCTCCTCCTCCTGCTCCTCCTGCTCCTCCTCCTGCTCCTCCTCCTGCTCCTCCTCCTGCTCCTCCTGCTCCTCCTCCTCCTCTTGCTCCTCCTGCTCCTGCTCCTCCTCCTGCTGCTCCTCCTGCTCCTCCTCCTGCTCCTCCTCCTGCTCCTCCTCCTGCTCCTCCTCCTGCTCCTCCTACTGCTCCTCCTCCTGCTCCTCCTGCTCTTCCTCCTGCTCCTTCTCCTCCTGCTCCTTCTCCTCCTGCTCCTCCTCCTGCTCCTCCTGCTCCTCCTCCTGCTCCTCCTGCTCCTCCTGCTGCTCCTGCTCCTCCTGCTGCTCCTCCTGCTCCTCCTCCTGCTCCTCCTCATCCTGCTCCTGCTCCTCCTGCTGCTCCTCCTCCTGCTGCTCCTCCTCCTGCTCCTCCTCCTGTTCCTCCTCCTCCTGCTCCTCCTGCTCCTCCTCCTGCTCCTCCTCCTGCTCCGCCTCCTACTCCTCCTCCTGCTGCTCCTCCTCCTGCTCCACCTCCTCCTGCTCCTCCTCCTGCTCCTCCTGCTCCACCTCCTGCCCCTCCTCCTGCTCCTCCTCCTGCTGCTCCTCCTCCTGTTCCTCCTCTTCCTGCTCCACCTCCTCCTGCTCCTCCTCCTGCTCATCCTCCTCCTGCTCCTCCTCCTGCTCCTCCTGCTCCTCCTCCTGCTCATCCTCCTGCACTGCGCCTCCTAAGCCTGCGCCTCTTCCTCCTGCTCCTCCTCCTGTTCCTCCTCTGCTCCTCCTCCTCCTGCTCCTCCTCCTGCTCCTCCTCCTGCTCCTCCTCCTGCTCCTCCTCCTGCTGCTCCTCCTCCTGCTCCTCCTCCTGCTGCTCCTCCTCCTGTTCCTCCTCCTCCTGCTCCTCCTCCTGCTCCACCTCCTCCTGCCTCCTCCTCCTGCTCCTCCTGCTCCTCCTCTTCCTGCTCCACCTCCTCCTGCTCCTCCTCCTGCTCCTCCTCCTGCTCCTCCTGCTCCTTCTCCCTGCTCCCTCCTGCTCCTCCTCTGCTCCTCCTGCTCCTCCTCCTGCTCC
>NW_027423700.1:321602-324102 GCF_048934315.1 Petromyzon marinus | reverse complement strand
CCTGCTCATCCTCCTCCTGCTCCTCCTCCTGCTCCTCCTGCTCCTCCTCCTGCTCCTCCTCCTGCTCCTCCTCCTAATCCTGCTCCTCTTCCTCCTGCTCCTCCTCCTGTTCCTCCTCCTGCTCCTCCTCCTCCTGCTCCTCCTCCTGCTCCTCCTCCTGCTCCTCCTCCTGCTCCTCCTCCTTCTGCTCCTCTCCTGCTCCTCCTCCTGCTGCTCCTCCTCCTGTTCCTCCTCCTCCTGCTCCTCCTCCTGCTCCACCTCCTCCTGCTCCTCCTCCTGCTCCTCCTGCTCCTCCTCTTCCTGCTCCACCTCCTCCTGCTCCTCCTCCTGCTCCTCCTCCTGCTCCTCCTCCTGCTCCTCCTGCTCCTCCTCCCTCCTGCTCCTCCTGCTCCTCTCCTCCTGCTCCTCCTGCTCCTCCTCCTGCTCCTCCTGCTCCTCCTCCTGCTCCTCATCCTGCTCATCCTTCTCCTCCTCCTGCTCCTCCTCCTGCTCCTCCTGCTCCTCTTCCTGCTCCTCATCCTGCTCCTCCTCCTGCTCCTCCTCCTGCTCCTGTTCCTCCTGCTCCTCCTCCCGCTCCTCCTCCTACTCCTCCTTCTCCTGCTCCTCCTGCTCCTCCTCCTGGTCCTCCTGCTCCTCCTACTGCTCCTCCTCCTGCTCCTCCTGCTTTTCCTCCTCCTGCTCCTTCTCCTCCTGCTCCTTCTCCTCCTGCTCCTCCTCCTGCTTCTCCTCCTGCTCCTCCTCCTGCTCCTCCTCCTCCTGCTCCTCCTCTGCTCCTCCTCCTGCTCCTCCTCCTGCTCCTCCTGCTCCTCCTCCTGCTCCTCCTCTTGCTCCTCCTGCTCCTGCTCCTCCTCCTGCTGCTCCTCCTGCTCCTCCTCCTGCTCCTCCTCCTGCTCCTCCCTCCTGCTCCTCCTACTGCTCCTCCTCCTGCTCCTCCTCCTGCTCTTCCTCCTGCTCCTTCTCCTCCTGCTCCTTCTCCTCCTGCTCCTCCTCCTGCTCCTCCTGCTCCTCCTCCTGCTCCTCCTGCTCCTCCTGCTGCTCCTGCTCCTCCTGCTGCTCCTCCTGCTCCTCCTCCTGCTCCTCCTCATCCTGCTCCTGCTCCTCCTGCTGCTCCTCCTCCTGCTGCTCCTCCTCCTGCTCCTCCTCCTGTTCCTCCTCCTCCTGCTCCTCCTGCTCCTCCTCCTGCTCCTCCTGCTCCTCCTCCTGCTCCTCCTGCTCCTCCTCCTGCTCCTCATCCTGCTCATCCTTCTCCTCCTCCTGCTCCTCCTCCTGCTCCTCCTGCTCCTCTTCCTGCTCCTCATCCTGCTCCTCCTCCTGCTCCTCCTCCTGCTCCTGTTCCTCCTGCTCCTCCTCCCGCTCCTCCTCCTACTCCTCCTTCTCCTGCTCCTCCTGCTCCTCCTCCTGGTCCTCCTGCTCCTCCTACTGCTCCTCCTCCTGCTCCTCCTGCTTTTCCTCCTCCTGCTCCTTCTCCTCCTGCTCCTTCTCCTCCTGCTCCTCCTCCTGCTTCTCCTCCTGCTCCTCCTCCTGCTCCTCCTCCTCCTGCTCCTCCTCCTGCTCCTCCTCCTGCTCCTCCTCCTGCTCCTCCTGCTCCTCCTCCTGCTCCTCCTCTTGCTCCTCCTGCTCCTGCTCCTCCTCCTGCTGCTCCTCCTGCTCCTCCTCCTGCTCCCTCCTCCTGCTCCTCCTCCTGCTCCTCCTCCTGCTCCTCCTACTGCTCCTCCTCCTGCTCCTCCTCCTGCTCTTCCTCCTGCTCCTTCTCCTCCTGCTCCTTCTCCTCCTGCTCCTCCTCCTGCTCCTCCTGCTCCTCCTCCTGCTCCTCCTGCTCCTCCTGCTGCTCCTGCTCCTCCTGCGCTCCTCCTGCTCCTCCTCCTGCTCCTCTCATCCTGCTCCTGGTCCTCCTGCTGCTCCTCCTCCTGCTGCTCCTCCTCCTGCTCCTCCTCCTGTTCCTCCTCCTCCTGCTCCTCCTGCTCCTCCTCCTGCTCCTCCTCCTGCTCCGCCTCCTACTCCTCCTCCTGCTCCTCCTCCTCCTGCTCCACCTCCTCCTGCTCCTCCTCCTGCTCCTCCTGCTCCACCTCCTGCCCCTCCTCCTGCTCCTCCTCCTGCTGCTCCTCCTCCTGTTCCTCCTCTTCCTGCTCCACCTCCTCCTGCTCCTCCTCCTGCTCATCCTCCTCCTGCTCCTCCTCCTGCTCCTCCTGCTCCTCCTCCTGCTCCTCCTCCTGCTCCTCCTCCTAATCCTGCTCCTCTTCCTCCTGCTCCTCCTCCTGTTCCTCCTCCTGCTCCTCCTCCTCCTGCTCCTCCTCCTGCTCCTCCTCCTGCTCCTCCTCCTGCTCTTCCTCCTGCTGCTCCTCCTCCTGCTCCTCCTCCTGCTGCTCCTCCTCCTGTTCCTCCTCCTCCTGCTCCTCCTCCTGCTCCACCTCCTCCTGCTCCTCCTCCTGCTCCTCCTGCTCCTCCTCTTCCTGCTCCACCTCCTCCTGCTCCTCCTCTGCTCCTCCTCCTGCTCCTCCTC
>NW_027423700.1:279102-319102 GCF_048934315.1 Petromyzon marinus | reverse complement strand
CTCCTGCTCCTGCTCCTCCTCCTGCTCCTCCTCCTCCTGTTCCTCCTCCTCCTGCTCCTCCTCCTGCTGCTCCTCCTCCTGTTCCTCCTGCTCCTCCTCCTGCTCCTCCTCCTGTTCCTCCTCCTCCTGCTCCTCCTCCTGCTCCACCTCCTCCTGCTCCTCCTGCTCCTCACTCCTGCTCCTGCTCCTCCTGCTCCTCCTTCTCCTGCTCCTCCTCCTGTGCCTCCTCCTCCTGCTCCTCCTTCTGCTCCTGCTCCTTCCTCCTGCTCCTGCTCCTCCTCCTGCTTCTCCTGCTCCTCCTCCTCCTCCTGCTCTTCGTCCTGCTCCTCCTCCTGCTCCTCCTCCTGCTCCTACTCCTCCTCCTGCTCCTCCTCCTGCTCTTCCTCCTGCTCCTCCTGCTCCTCTTGCTCCTCCTGCTCCTCCTCCTCCTGCTCTTCCTCCTGCTCCTCCACCTGCTCCTCCTCCTCCTGCTCCCTTCTCCTCCTGCTCCTTCTCTCGCTCCTCCTGCTCCTCCTCCTGCTCCTCCTGCTCTTCCTCTTGCTCCTCTTCCTCCTCCTGCTCATCCTCCTGCTCATCCTCCTGCTCCTCCTCCTGCTCCTCCTGCTCCTCCTCCCTCTCCTCCTGCTCCTCCTCCTCCTCTTCCTGCTCCTCCTCCTGCTCCTCCGGTTCCTCCTCCTGCTCCTCCTCCTCCTGCTCCTCCTGCTCCTGCTCCTCCTGCTACTCCTCCTCCTGCTCCTCCTCCTGCTCCTCCTCCTGCTCCTCCCTGCTCCTCCTCCTGCTCCTCCTCCTGCTGCTCCTGCTCCTCCTCCTGCTGCTCCTCCTCCTCCTGTTCCTCCTGCTCCTCCTGCTCCTCCATCCTCCTGCTGCTCCTGCTCCTCCTCCTGCTGCTCCTCCTGTTCCTCCTGCTCCTCCTCCTGCTCCTGCTCCTCCTCCTGCTCCTCCTGCTCCACCTCCTCCTGCTCCTCCTGCTCCTCCTCCTGCTCCTCCTCCTGCTCCTCCTGCTCCTCCTCCTGCTCCTCCTCCTGCTCCTCCTCCTGCTCCTCCTGCTGCTCCTCCTGTTCCTCCTGCTCCTCCTCCTGCTCCTCCTGCTCCTCCTCCTGCTCCACCTCCTCCTGCTCCTGCTCCTCCTCCTGCTCCTCCTCCTGCTCCTGCTCCTCCTCATCCTGCTCCTCCTGCTGCTCCTCCTCCTGCTCCTCCTCCTCCTGTTCCTCCTCCTCCTGCTCCTCCTCCTCCTGCTCCTGCTCCGCCTCCTACTCCTCCTCCTGCTCCTCCTCCAGCTCCACCTCCTCCTGCTCCTGCTCCTCCTCCTGCTCCACCTCCTCCTGCTCCTCCTACTCCTCCTGCTCCTGCTCCTGCTGCTCCTCCTCCTGCTCCTCCTCCTGTTCCTCCTCCTCCTGCTCCGCCTCCTACTCCTCCTCCTGCTCCTCCTCCTCCTGCTCCACCTCCTCCTGCTCCTCCTCCTCCTGCTCCACCTCCTGCTCCTCCTCCTGCTCCTCCTCCTGCTGCTCCTCCTCCTGTTCCTCCTGTTCCTCCTACTGCTCCTGCTCCTCCTCCTGCTCCTCCTCCTCCTGTTCCTCCTCCTCTTGTTCCTCCTCCTGCTCCTGCTCCTCCTCCTCCTGCTACTCCTCCTCCTGCTCCTCCTCCTGCTCCGCCTCCTACTCCTCCTCCTGCTCCTCCTCCTGCTCCACCTCCTCCTGCTCCTGCTCCTCCTCCTTCTGCTCCTGCTCCTCCTGCTGCTCCTCCTCCTGCTCCTCCTCCTCCTGTTCCTCCTCCTGCTCCTCCTGCTCCTCCTCCTGCTCCTGCTCCGCCTCCTACTCCTCCTCCTGCTCCTCCCCCTCCTGCTCCACCTCCTCCTGCTCCTCCTCCTGCTCCTCCTCCTGCTCCACCTCCTGCTCCTCCTCCTCCTCCTCCTCCTGCTGCTCCTCCTCCTGTTCCTCCTCCTGTTCCTCCTCCTGCTCCTGCTCCTCCTCCTGCTCCTCCTCCAGTTCCTCCTCCTCCTGCTCCTCCTCCTGCTCCACCTCCTCCTGCTCCTCCTGCTCCTCCTCCTCCTGCTCCTCCTCCTCCTGCTCCTCCTTCTCCTGCTCCTCCTCCTGCGCCTCCTGCTCCTCCTTCTGCTCCTGCTCCTGCTCCTCCTCCTGCTTCTCCTGCTCCTCCTCCTCCTGCTCTTCCTCCTGCTCCTCCTCCTGCTCCTACTCCTCCTCCTGCTCCTCCTCCTGCTCCTGCTCCTCCTCATCCTGCTCCTCCTGCTGCTCCTCCTCCTGCTCCTCCTCCTGTTCCTCCTCCTCCTGCTCCTCCTCCTCCTGCTCCTCCTCCTGCTCCGCCTCCTACTCCTCCTCCTGCTCCTCCTCCAGCTCCACCTCCTCCTGCTCCTGCTCCTCCTCCTGCTCCACCTCCTCCTGCTCCTCCTGCTCCTCCTCCTGCTCCTGCTCCTGCTGCTCCTCCTCCTGCTCCTCCTCCTGTTCCTCCTCCTCCTGCTCCTCCTCCTGCTCCTCCTCCTGCTCCTCCTCCTGCTCTGCCTCCTACTCCTCCTCCTGCTCCTCCTCCTCCTGCTCCACCTCCTCCTGCTCCTCTTCCTCCTGCTCCACCTCCTGCTCCTCCTCCTGCTCCTCCTCCTGCTGCTCCTCCTCCTGTTCCTCCTCCTCCTGTTCTTCCTCCTGCTCCTGCTCCTCCTCCTGCTCCTCCTCCTCCTGTTCCTCCTCCTCTTGTTCCTCCTCCTGCTCCTGCTCCTGTTTCTCCTCCTCCTGCTCCTCCTGCTCCTCCTCCTGCTCCGCCTCCTACTCCTCCTCCTGCTCCTCCTCCTGCTCCACCTCCTCCTGCTCCTGCTCCTCCTCCTCCTGCTCCTGCTCCTCCTGCTGCTCCTCCTCCTGCTCCTCCTCCTCCTGTTCCTCCTCCTCCTGCTCCTCCTACTCCTCCTCCTGCTCCTCCTCCTGCTCCACCTCCTCCTGCTCCTGCTCCTCCTCCTCCTGCTCCTGCTCCTCCTGCTGCTCCTCTCTGCTCCTCCTCCTCCTGTTCCTCCTCCTCCTGCTCCTCCTGTTCCTCCTCCTCCTGCTCCTCCCCCTCCTGCTCCACCTCCTCCTGCTCCTCCTCCTGCTCCTCCTCCTGCTCCACCTCCTGCTCCTCCTCCTGCTCCTCCTCCTGCTGCTCCTCCTCCTGTTCCTCCTCCTGTTCCTCCTCCTGCTTTCCTCCCTCCTGCTCCTCCTCCTGTTCCTCCTCCTGCTCCTCCTCCTGCTCCACCTCCTCCTGCTCCTCCTGCTCCTCCTCCTCCTGCTCCTCCTCCTCCTGCTCCTCCTTCTCCTGCTCCTCCTCCTGCGCCTACTCCTCCTGCTCCTCCTTCTGCTCCTGCTCCTCCTCCTGCTCCTGCTCCTGCTCCTCCTCCTGCTTTTCCTGTTCCTCCTCCTCCTGCTCTTCCTCCTGCTCCTCCTCCTCCTGCTCCTCCTCCTGCTCCTACTCCTCCTCCTGCTCCTCCTGCTCCTCCTGCTCCTCCTCCTCCTGCTCTTCCTCCTGCTCCTCCACTTGCTCCTCCTCCTCCTGCTCCTTCTCCTCCTGCTCCTCCTCTTGCTCCTCCTCCTCCTGCTCCTCCTCCTGCTCCTCCTGCTCTTCCTCTTGCTCCTCTTCCTCCTCCTGCTCATCCTCCTGCTCCTCCTCCTGCTCCTCCTCCTGCTCCTCCCTCCTGCTCCTCCTCCTGCTCCCTCCTCCTGCTCCTCCTCCTGCTCCTCCTCCTGCTCCTCCTGTTCCTCCTCCTCCTCCTCCTCCTGTTCCTCCTCCTCCTCCTGCTCCTCCTCCTGCTCCTGCTCCTCCTCCTCCTGCTACTCCTACTCCTGCTCCTCCTCCTGCTCCTCCTCCTGCTCCTCCTCCTTCTGCTCCTCCTGCTCCTCCTGCTCCTCCTGCTCCTCCTCCTCCTGCTCCTCCTCCTCCTGTTCCTCCTCCTCCTGCACCTCCTGGTCCTCCTGCTCCTCCTGCTCCTCCTGCTCCTCCTCCTCCTGCTCCTCCTCCTGCTCCTCCTTCTCCTGCTCCTCCTCCTGCGCCTCCTCCTCCTGCTCCTCCTCCTGCTCCTGCTCCTGCTCCTCCTCCTGCTTCTCCTGCTCCTCCTCCTCCTGCTCTTCCTCCTGCTCCTCCTCCTCCTGCTCCTCCTCCTGCTCCTACTCCTCCTCCTGCTCCTCCTCCTCCTGCTCCTCCTCCTTCTGCTCCTCCTCCTCCTGCTCCTCCTCCTGCTCCTCCTGCTCCTCATGCTCCTCCTCCCTCCTGCTCTTCCTCCTGCTCCTCCACTTGCTCCTCCTCCTGCTCCTTCTCCTCCTGCTCCTCCTCTTGCTCCTCCTCCTGCTCCTCCTCCTGCTCCTCCTGCTCTTCCTCTTGCTCCTCTTCCTCCTCCTGCTCATCCTCCTGCTCCTCCTCCTGCTCCTCCTGTTCCTCCTCCTGCTCCTCCTCCTGCTCCTCCTCCTGCTCCTCCTCCTCCTGCTCCTCCTGTTCCTCCTCCTGCTCCTCCTCCTGCTCCTCCTCCTGCTCCTGCTCCTCCTCCTCCTGCTACTCCTCCTCCTGCTCCTCCTCCTGCTCCTCCTCCTGCTCCTCCTCCTTCTGCTCCTCCTGCTCCTCCTGCTCCTCCTCCTGCTCCTCCTCCTGCTCCTCCTCCTCCTGTTCCTCCTCCTCCTGCTCCTCCTGGTCCTCCTGCTCCTCCTGCTCCTCTCGTCCTCCCTGCTCCTCCTTCTCCTGCTCCTCCTGCGCCTCCTGCTCCTCCTAGCTCCTCCTGCCTCAACCTCATCCTCTTGCTCCTCCTCCTGCTCCTCCTCCTGCTCCTGCTCAACCTCGTCCTCTTGCTCCTCCTCCTGCTCCTCCTCCTGCTCCTTCTCCTGCTCCTTCTCCTCCTCCTGCTCCTCCTGCTCCTCCTCCTGCTCCTCCTGCTCCTCCTGCTCCTCCTTCTGCTCCTCCTCCACCTGCTTCTCCTCCTCCTGCTCCTTCTCCTGCTCCTCCTCCTGCTCCTCCTCCTGCTCCTCCTCCTGCTCCTCCTCCTGCTCCTCCTGCTCCTCCTGCTCCTCCTCCTGCTCCTCCTGCTCCTCCTGCTCCTCCTCTTCCTGCTCCTCCTCCTGCTCCTCCTGCTCCTCCTCCTGCTCCTCCTCCTGCTCCTCCTGCTCCTCCTCCTGCTCCTCCTCCTGCTCCTGCTCCTCCTCCTGCTCCTCCTCCTGCTCCTCCTCCTGCTTTTGCTCCTCCTCATCCTGCTCCTCCTGCTGCTCCTCCTCCTGCTCCTCCTCCCTCCTGTTCCTCCTCCTCCTGCTCTCCTCCTCCTGCTCCTCCTCCTGCTCCTCCTCCTGCTCCTGCTCCTCCTCATCCTGCTCCCTCCTCCTGCTCCTCCTGCTCCTCCTCCTGCTCCTCCTCCTCCTGCTCCTGCTCCTCCTCCTGCTCCTCCTCCTGCTCCTCCTCCTGCTCCTGCTCCTCCTCATCCTGCTCCTCCTGCTGCTCCTCCTCCTGTTCCTCCTCCTCCTGCTCCTCCTCCTCCTGCTCCTCCTCCTCCTGCTCCTCCTCCTGCTCTGCCTCCTACTCCTCCTCCTGCTCCTCCTCCAGCTCCACCTCCTCCTGCTCCTCCTCCTGCTCCACCTCCTCCTGCTCCTCCTGCTCCTCCTCCTGCTCCTGCTCCTGCTGCTCCTCCTCCTGCTCCTCCTCCTGTTCCTCCTCCTCCTGCTCCTCCTCCTGCTCCTCCTCCTGCTCCTCCTCCTGCTCTGCCTTCTACTCCTCCTCCTGCTCCTCCTCCTCCTGCTCCACCTCCTCCTGCTCCTCCTCCTGCTCCACCTCCTGCTCCTCCTCCTGCTCCTCCTCCTGCTGCTCCTCCTCCTGTTCCTCCTCCTCCTGTTCCTCCTCCTGCTCCTCCTCCTGCTCCTCCTCCTCCTGTTCCTCCTCCTCTTGTTCCTCCTCCTGCTCCTGCTCCTCCTGTTTCTCCTCCTCCTGCTCCTCCTGCTCCTCCTCCTGCTCCGCCTCCTACTCCTCCTCCTGCTCCTCCTCCTGCTCCACCTCCTCCTGCTCCTGCTCCTCCTCCTGCTCCTGCTCCTCCTGCTGCTCCTCCTCCTGCTCCTCCTCCTCCTGTTCCTCCTCCTCCTGCTCCTCCTGCTCCTCCTCCTGCTCCTCCTCCTGCTCCGCCTCCTACTCCTCCTCCTGCTCCTCCCCCTCCTGCTCCACCTCCTCCTGCTCCTCCTCCTGCTCCTCCTCCTGCTCCACCTCCTGCTCCTCCTCCTGCTCCTCCTCCTGCTGCTCCTCCTCCTGTTCCTCCTCCTGTTCCTCCTCCTGCTCCTCCTCCTGCTCCTCCTCCTGTTCCTCCTCCTCCTGCTCCTCCTCCTGCTCCACCTCCTCCTGCTCCTCCTGCTCCTCCTCCTCCTGCTCCTCCTGCTCCTCCTTCTCCTGCTCCTCCTCCTGCGCCTCCTCCTCCTGCTCCTCCTTCTGCTCCTGCTCCTCCTCCTGCTCCTGCTCCTGCTCCTCCTCCTGCTTCTCCTGTTCCTCCTCCTCCTGCTCTTCCTCCTGCTCCTCCTCCTCCTGCTCCTCCTCCTGCTCCTAATCCTCCTCCTGCTCCTCCTCCTCCTGCTCCTCCTCCTTCTGCTCCTCCTCCTGCTCCTCCTCCTGCTCCTCCTGCTCCTCCTGCTCCTCCTCCTCCTGCCTCTTCCTCCTGCTCCTCCACTTGCTCCTCCTCCTGCTCCTTCTCCTCCTGCTCCTCCTCTTGCTGCTCCTCCTCCTGCTCCTCCTCCTGCTCCTCCTGCTCTTCCTCTTGCTCCTCTTCCTCCTCCTGCTCATCCTCCTGCTCCTCCTGCTCCTCCTCCTGCTCCTCCTCCTGCTCCTCCTCCTGCTCCTCCTCCTCCTGCTCCTCCTCCTGCTCCTCCTCCTGCTCCTCCTGTTCCTCCTCCTGCTCCTCCTCCTGCTCCTCCTCCTGCTCCTGCTCCTCCTCCTCCTGCTACTCCTGCTCCTCCTCCTGCTCCTCCTCCTGCTCCTCCTCCTTCTGCTCCTCCTGCTCCTCCTGCTCCTCCTCCCTGCTCCTCCTCCTGCTCCTCCTCCTCCTGTTCCTCCTCCTCCTGCTCCTCCTGGTCCTCCTGCTCCTCCTGCTCCTCCTCCTGCTCCTCCTGCTCAACCTCATCCTCTTGCTCCTCCTCCTGCTCCTCCTCCTGCTCAACCTCGTCCTCTTGCTCCTCCTCCTGCTCCTCCTCCTGCTCCTTCTCCTGCTCCTTCTCCTCCTGCTCCTCCTGCTCCTCCTCCTGCTCCTCCTGCTCCTCCTGCTCCTCCTTCTGGTCCTCCTCCACCTGCTTCTCCTCCTCCTGCTCCTTCTCCTGCTCCTCCTCCTGCTCCTCCTCCTGCTCCTCCTCCTGCTCCTCCTGCTCCTCCTCCTGCTCCTCCTGCTCCTCCTGCTCCTCCTCTTCCTGCTCCTCCTCCTGCTCCTCCTCCTGCTCCTCCTACTGCTCCTCCTGCTCCTCCTCCTGCTCCTCCTGCTGCTCAACCTCATCCTCTTGCTTCTCCTCCTGCTCTTCCTCCTCCTGCTCCTCCTCCTGGTCCTACTCCTCCTCCTGCTCCTCCTGCTCCTTCTGCTCCTTCTCCTCCTGCTCCTCCTCCTGCTCCTCCTCCTGGTCCTCCTGCTCCTCCTCCTGCTACTCATCCTGCTCCTGCTCCTCCTGCTCCTCCTCCTGCTCCTCCTGCTCCTCCTCCATCTGCTTCTCCTCCTCCTGCTCCTTCTCCTGCTCCTCCTCCTGCTCCTCCTCCTGCTCCTCCTCCTGCTCCTCCTCCTGCTCCTCCTGCTCCTCCTGCTCCTCCTCCTGCTCCTCCTCTTCCTGCTCCTCCTCCTGCTCCTCCTGCTCCTCCTCCTGCTCCTACTGCTCCTCCTGCTCCTCCTGCTCATCCTCCTCCTGCTCATCCTCCTCCTGCTCCTCCTGCTCCTCCTCCTGCTCCTCCTCCTGCCCCTCCTGCTCCTCCTCCTGTTCCTCCTCCTCCTGCTCATCCTCCTCCTGCTCCTCCTCCTGCTCCTCCTGCTCCTCCTCCTGCTCCTCCTCCTGCTCCTCCTCCTAATCCTGCTCCTCTTCCTCCTGCTCATCCTCCTGTTCGTCCTCCTGCTCCTCCTCCTCCTGCTCCTCCTCCTGCTCCTCCTCCTGCTCCTCCTCCTGCTCCTCCTCCTCCTGTTCCTCCTCCTCCTGCTCCTCCTCCTCCTGCTCCTCCTCCTGCTCCTCCTCCTGCTCCGCCTCCTACTCCTCCTCCTGCTCCTCCTCCTCCTGCTCCACCTCCTCCTGCTCCTCCTCCTGCTCCTCCTCCTCCTGCTCCACCTCGTGCTCCTCCTCGTCCTCCTGCTCCTCCTTCTCCTGCTCCTCCTCCTCCTGCACCTCCTGCTCCTCCTAGCTCCTCCTGCTCCTCCTCCTGCTCAACCTCATCCTTTTGCTCCTCCTCCTGCTCCTCCTCCTGCTCAACCTCGTCCTCTTGCTCCTCCTCCTGCTCCTCCTCCTCCTGCTCCTTCTCCTGCTCCTTCTCCTCCTGCTCCTCCTCCTGCTCCTCCTCCTGCTCCTCCTGCTCCCTCCTCCTGCTCCTCCTGCTCCTCCTCCACCTGCTTCTCCTCCTCCTGCTCCTTCTCCTGCTCCTCCTCCTGCTCCTCCTCGCTCCTCTTGCTCCTCCTCCTGCTCCTCCTGCTCCTCCTCCTGCTCCTCCTGCTCGTCCTCCTGCTCCTCCTCTTCCTGCTCCTCCTGCTCCTCCTTCTCCTGCTCCTCCTGCTCCTCCTACTGCTCCTCCTTCTCCTCCTCCTCCTGCTCCTCCTCCTGTTACTCCTCCTCCTGCTCCTCCTGCTCCTCCTTCTCCTCCTCCTCCTGCTCCTCCTCCTGCTCCTCCTCCTCCTGCTCCTCCTGCTCCTGCTCCTCCTGATCGTCCTCCTGCTCCTCCTACTGCTCCTCCTTCTCCTCCTCCTCCTGCTCCTCCTCCTGCTCCTCCTCCTGCTCCTCCTCCTCCTGCTCCTCCTCCTGCTCCACCTCCTGCTCCTCCTGCTCCTCCTCCTGCTCCTCCTCCTGCTCCTCCTCCTGCTCCTCCTGCTCCTCCTCCTGCTCCTCCTGCTCCTCCTCCTAATCCTGCTCCTCTTCCTCCTGCTCCTCCTCCTGCTCCTCCTCCTGCTCCTCCTCCTGCTCCTCATCCTGCTCCTCCTCCTCCTCCTGCTCCTCCTCCTGCTGCTCCTGCTCCTCCTCCTGCTGCTCCTCCTCCTGTTCCTCCTGCTCCTCCTGCTCCTGCTCCTCCTCCTGCTCCTCCTCCTGCTGCTCCTCCTGTTCCTCCTGCTCCTCCTCCTGCTCCTGCTCCTCCTCCTGCTCCTCCTCCTCCTGCTCCACCTCCTCCTGCTCCTGCTCCTCCTGCTCCTCCTCCTGCTCCTCCTCCTGCTCCTCCCTCCTGCGCCTCCTCCTCCTCCTCCTGCTCCTCCTCCTGCTGCTCCTCCTGTTCCTCCTGCTCCTCCCCTCCCTGCTCCTCCCTCCTGCTCCTCCTCCTGCTCCACCTCCTCCTGCTCCTCCTCCTGCTCCTCCTCCTCCTGCTCCTCCTCCTGCTCCCTCCTCCTGCTCCTCCTCCTGCTCCTCCTCATCCTGCTCCTGCTCCTCCTCCTCCTGCTCCTCCTCCTCCTGTTCCTCCTCCTGCTCCTCCTCCTCCTGCTCCTCCTCCTCCTGCTCCTCCTCCTGCTCCGTCTCCTACTCCTCCTCCTGCTCCTCCTCCTGCTCCACCTCCTCCTGCTCCTGCTCCTCCTCCTGCTCCACCTCCTCCTGCTCCTCCTCCTGCTCCTGCTCCTGCTCCTCCTCCTGCTGCTCCTCCTCCTGCTCCTCCTGTTCCTCCTCCTCCTGCTCCTCCTGCTCCTCCTCCTGCTCCTCCTCCTGCTCCGCCTCCTACTCCTCCTTCTGCTCCTCCTCCTCCTGCTCCACCTCCTCCTGCTCCTCCTCCTGCTCCTCCTCCTGCTCCACCTCCTGCTCCTCCTCCTGCTCCTCCTCCTGCTGCTCCTCCTGTCCTCCTCCTCCTGTTCCTCCTCCTGCTCCTCCTCCTGCTCCTCCTCCTCCTCCTGTTCCTCCTCCTCCTGCTCCTCCTCCTGCTGCTCCTCCTCCTGTTCTTCCTGCTCCTCCTCCTGCTCCTCCTCCTCCTGTTCCTCCCTCCTCCTGCTCCTCCTGCTCCACCTCCTGCTCCTCCTCCTGCTCCTCCTGCTCCTCCTCCTGCTCCACCTCCTGCTCCTCTTCCTGCTCCTCCTCCTGCTGCTCCTCCTGTTCCTCCTCCTCCTGTTCCTCCTCCTGCTCCTCCTCCTGCTCCTCCTCCTCCTGTTCCTCCTCCTCCTGCTCCTCCTCCTGCTGCTCCTCCTCCTGTTCCTCCTGCTCCTCCTCCTGCTCCTCCTCCTCCTGTTCCTCCTCCTCCTGCTCCTCCTGCTCCTCCTGCTCCTCCTGCTCGTCCTCCTGCTCCTCCTCTTCCTGCTCCTCCTGCTCCTCCTTCTCCTGCTCCTCCTGCTCCTCCTACTGCTCCTCCTTCTCCTCCTCCTCCTGCTCCTCCTCCTGTTCCTCCTCCTCCTGCTCCTCCTGCTCCTCCTTCTCCTGCTCCTCCTGCTCCTCCTCCTGCTCCTCCTCCTGCTCCTCCTGCTCCTGCTCCTCCTGATCGTCCTCCTGCTCCTCCTACTGCTCCTCCTTCTCCTCCTCCTCCTGCTCCTCCTCCTGCTCCTCCTCCTGCTCCTCCTCCTCCTGCTCCTCCTCCTGCTCCACCTCCTGCTCCTCCTGCTCCTCCTCCTGCTCCTCCTCCTGCTCCTCCTCCTGCTCCTCCTGCTCCTCCTGCTCCTCCTCCTAATCCTGCTCCTCTTCCTCCTGCTCCTCCTGCTCCTCCTCCCTAATCCTGCTCCTCTGCCTCCTGCTCCTCCTGCTCCTCCTCCTGCTCCTCCTCCTGCTCCTCCTCCTGCTCCTCCTCCTGCTCCTCCTCCTGCTCCTCCTACTCCTCCTCCTGTTCCTCCTCCTGCTCCTCCTCCTCCTGTTCCTCCTCCTCCTGCTCCTCCTCCTCCTGCTACTCCTGCTCCTCCTCCTGCTCCTTCTCCTTTTGCTCCTCCTGCTCCTCCTGCTCCTCCTCCTGCTCCTCCTGCTCCTCCTCCTGCTCCTCCTCCTGTTCCTCCTCCTCCTGCTCCTCCTCCTGCTCCTCCTCCTGCTTCTCCTCCTGCTCCTCCTCGTCCTCCTGCTCCTCCTTCTCCTGCTCCTCCTCCTCCTGCGCCTCCTGCTCCTCCTAGCTCCTCCTGCTCCTCCTCCTGCTCAACCTCATCCTCTTGCTCCTCCTCCTGCTCCTCCTCCTGCTCAACCTCGTCCTCTTGCTCCTCCTCCTGCTCCTCCTCCTGCTCCTTCTCCTGCTCCTTCTCCTCCTGCTCCTCCTCCTGCTCCTCCTCCTGTGCTCCTCCTCCTGTTCCTCCTGCTCCTCCTCCTGCTCCTCCTCCTGCTCCTCCTCCACCTGCTTCTCCTCCTCCTGCTCCTTCTCCTGCTCCTCCTCCTGCTCCTCCCCCTGCTCCTCCTCCTGCTCCTCCTCCTCCTGCTCCTCCTGCTCCTCCTCCTCCTGCTCCTCCTGCTCCTCCTGCTCCTCTTCCTGCTCCTCCTGCTCCTCCTTCTCCTGCTCCTCCTGCTCCTCCTACTGCTCCTCCTGCTCCTGCTCCTCCTGCTCCTCCTCCTGTTCCTCCTCCTCCTGCTCATCCTCCTGCTCCTCCTCCTGCTCCTCCTCCTGCTCCTCCTCCTGCTCCTCCTCCTCCTGCTCCTCCTCCTGCTCCACCTCCTGCTCCTCCTGCTCCTCCTCCTGCTCCTCCTCCTGCTCCTTCTCCTGCTCCTCCTGCTCCTCCTGCTCCTCCTGCTCCTCCTCCTGCTCCTCCTGCTCCTCCTCCTAATCCTGCTCCTCTTCCTCCTGCTCCTCCTCCTGCTCCTCCTGCTCCTCCTTCTGCTCCTCCTCCTGCTCCTCCTCCTGCTCCTCCTCCTGCTGCTACTGCTCCTCCTCCTGCTGCTCCTCCTCCTGTTCCTCCTGCTCCTCCTGCTCCTCCTGCTCCTCCTCCTGCTCCTCCTCCTGCTCCTCCTCCTGCTGCTCCTCCTGTTCCTCCTGCTCCTCCTCCTGCTCCTGCTCCTCCTCCTGCTCCTCCTCCTGCTCCATCTCCTCCTGCTCCTCCTCCTGCTCCTCCTCCTCCTGCTCCTCCTCCTGCTCCTCCTGCTCCTCCTCCTCCTGCTCCTCCTCCTGCTCCTCCTCCTGCTGCTCCTCCTGTTCCTCCTGCTCCTCCTCCTGCTCCTGCTCCTCCTCCTGCTCCTCCTCCTGCTCCTGCTCCTCCTCCTGCTCCTCCTCCTCCTGTTCCTCCTCCTCCTGCTCCTCCTCCTGCTGCTCCTCCTCCTGTTCCTCCTGCTCCTCCTCCTGCTCCTCCTCCTCCTGTTCCTCCTCCTCCTGCTCCTCCTCCTGCTCCACGTCCTCCTGCTCCTCCTCCTCCTGCGCCTCCTCCTCATGCTCCTCCTTCTGCTCTTCCTGCTCCTCCTCCTGCTCCTGCTCCTCCTCCTGCTCCACCTCCTCCTGCTCCTCCTCCTGCTCCTGCTCCTGCTCCTCCTCCTGCTGCTCCTCCTCCTGCTCCTCCTGTTCCTCCTCCTCCTGCTCCTCCTGCTCCTCCTCCTGCTCCTCCTCCTGCTCCGCCTCCTACTCCTCCTTCTGCTCCTCCTCCTCCTGCTCCACCTCCTCCTGCTCCTCCTCCTGCTCCTCCTCCTGCTCCACCTCCTGCTCCTCCTCCTGCTCCTCCTCCTGCTGCTCCTCCTGTTCCTCCTCCTCCTGTTCCTCCTCCTGCTCCTCCTCCTGCTCCTCCTCCTCCTCCTGTTCCTCCTCCTCCTGCTCCTCCTCCTGCTGCTCCTCCTCCTGTTCTTCTGCTCCTCCTCCTGCTCCTCCTCCTCCTGTTCCTCCTCCTCCTGCTCCTCCTGCTCCACCTCCTGCTCCTCCTCCTGCTCCTCCTGCTCCTCCTCCTGCTCCACCTCCTGCTCCTCCTCCTGCTCCTCCTCCTGCTGCTCCTCCTGTTCCTCCTCCTCCTGTTCCTCCTCCTGCTCCTCCTCCTGCTCCTCCTCCTGTTCCTCCTCCTCCTGCTCCTCCTCCTGCTGCTCCTCCTCCTGTTCCTCCTGCTCCTCCTCCTGCTCCTCCTCCTCCTGTTCCTCCTCCTCCTGCTCCTCCTGCTCCTCCTGCTCCTCCTGCTCGTCCTCCTGCTCCTCCTCTTCCTGCTCCTCCTGCTCCTCCTTCTCCTGCTCCTCCTGCTCCTCCTACTGCTCCTCCTTCTCCTCCTCCTCCTGCTCCTCCTCCTGTTCCTCCTCCTCCTGCTCCTCCTGCTCCTCCTTCTCCTGCTCCTCCTGCTCCTCCTCCTGCTCCTTCCTCCTGCTCCTCCTGCTCCTGCTCCTCCTGATCGTCCTCCTGCTCCTCCTACTGCTCCTCCTTCTCCTCCTCCTCCTGCTCCTCCTCCTGCTCCTCCTCCTGCTCCTCCTCCTCCTGCTCCTCCTCCTGCTCCACCTCCTGCTCCTCCTGCTCCTCCTCCTGCTCCTCCTCCTGCTCCTCCTCCTGCTCCTCCTGCTCCTCCTCCTGCTCCTCCTGCTCCTCCTCCTAATCCTGCTCCTCTTCCTCCTGCTCCTCCTCCTGCTCCTCCTCCTGCTCCTCCTCCTGCTCCTCATCCTGCTCCTCCTGCTCCTCCTGCTGCTCCTGCTCCTCCTCCTGCTGCTCCTCCTCCTGTTCCTCCTGCTCCTCCTGCTCCTGCTCCTGCTCCTCCTCCTGCTCCTCCTCCTGCTGCTCCTCCTGTTCCTCCTGCTCCTCCTCCTGCTCCTGCTCCTCCTCCTGCTCCTCCTCCTCCTGCTCCACCTCCTCCTGCTCCTGCTCCTCCTGCTCCTCCTCCTGCTCCTCCTCCTGCTCCTCCTCCTGCGCCTCCTCCTCCTGCTCCTCCTCCTGCTCCTCCTCCTGCTGCTCCTCCTGTTCCTCCTGCTCCTCCTCCTGCTCCTCCTCCTCCTGCTCCTCCTCCTGCTCCTCCTCCTGCTCCTCCTCCTGCTCCTCCTCCTGCTCCTCCTCATCCTGCTCCTGCTCCTCCTCCTCCTGCTCCTCCTCCTCCTGTTCCTCCTCCTGCTCCTCCTGCTCCTCCTCCTCCTGCTCCTCCTCCTGCTCCGTCTCCTACTCCTCCTCCTGCTCCTCCTCCTGCTCCACCTCCTCCTGCTCCTGCTCCTCCTCCTGCTCCACCTCCTCCTGCTCCTCCTCCTGCTCCTGCTCCTGCTCCTCCTCCTGCTGCTCCTCCTCCTGCTCCTCCTGTTCCTCCTGCTCCTCCTGCTCCTCCTCCTGCTCCTCCTCCTGCTCCGCCTCCTACTCCTCCTTCTGCTCCTCCTCCTCCTGCTCCACCTCCTCCTGCTCCTCCTCCTGCTCCTCCTCCTGCTCCACCTCCTGCTCCTCCTCCTGCTCCTCCTCCTGCTGCTCCTCCTGTTCCTCCTCCTCCTGTTCCTCCTCCTGCTCCTCCTCCTGCTCCTCCTCCTGTTCCTCCTCCTCCTGCTCCTCCTCCTGCTGCTCCTCCTCCTGTTCCTCCTGCTCCTCCTCCTGCTCCTCCTCCTCCTGTTCCTCCTCCTCCTGCTCCTCCTGCTCCACCTCCTGCTCCTCCTCCTGCTCCTCCTCCTGCTGCTCCTCCTCCTGTTCCTCCTCCTCCTGTTCCTCCTCCTGCTCCTCCTCCTGCTCCTCTTCCTCCTGTTCCTCCTCCTGTTCCTCCTGCTCCTCCTCCTGCTCCTCCTCCTGTTCCTCCTCCTCCTGCTCCTCCTCCTGCTGCTCCTCCTCCTGTTCCTCCTGCTCCTCCTCCTGCTCCTCCTCCTCCTGTTCCTCCTCCTCCTGCTCCTCCTCCTGCTCCACCTCCTCCTGCTCCTCCTGCTCCTCCTGCTCCTGCTCCTCCTCCTCCTGCTTCTCCTGCTCCTCCTTCTGCTCTTCCTGCTCCTCCTCCTGCTCCTCCTCCTGCTTCTCCTGCTCCTCCTCCTCCTGCTCTTCCTCCTGCTCCTCCTCCTCCTCATGCTCCTCCTCCTGCTCCTACTCCTCCTCCTGCTCCTCCTCCTTCTGCTCCTCCTCCTTCTGCTCCTCCTCCTCCTGCTCCTCCTCCTGCTCCTCCTCCTCCTGCTCCTCCTGCTCCTCCTGCTCCTCCTGCTCTTCCTCCTGCTCCTCCACCTGCTCCTCCTCCTCCTGCTCCTTCTCCTCCTGCTCCTCCTCTTGCTCCTCCTGCTCCTCCTCCTGCTCCTCCTCCTGCTCTTCCTCTTGCTCCTCTTACTCCTCCTGCTCATCCTCCGGCTCCTCCTCCTGCGCCTCCTGCTCCTCCTGCTCCTCCTCCTGCTCCTCCTCCTACTCCTCCTCCTGCTCCTCCTCCTGCTCCTCCTCCTGCTCCTCCTACTCCTCCTCCTGTTCCTCCTCCTGCTCCTCCTCCTCCTGTTCCTCCTCCTCCTGCTCCTCCTCCTCCTGCTACTCCTGCTCCTCCTCCTGCTCCTTCTCCTTTTGCTCCTCCTGCTCCTCCTGCTCCTCCTCCTGCTCCTCCTGCTCCTCCTCCTGCTCCTCCTCCTGTTCCTCCTCCTCCTGCTCCTCCTCCTGCTCCTCCTCCTGCTTCTCCTCCTGCTCCTCCTCGTCCTCCTGCTCCTCCTTCTCCTGCTCCTCCTCCTCCTGCGCCTCCTGCTCCTCCTAGCTCCTCCTGCTCCTCCTCCTGCTCAACCTCATCCTCTTGCTCCTCCTCCTGCTCCTCCTCCTGCTCAACCTCGTCCTCTTGCTCCTCCTCCTGCTCCTCCTCCTGCTCCTTCTCCTGCTCCTTCTCCTCCTGCTCCTCCTGCTCCTCCTCCTGTTCCTCCTGCTCCTCCTCCTGCTCCTCCTCCTGCTCCTCCTCCACCTGCTTCTCCTCCTCCTGCTCCTTCTCCTGCTCCTCCTCCTGCTCCTCCCCCTGCTCCTCCTCCTGCTCCTCCTCCTCCTGCTCCTCCTGCTCCTCCTCCTCCTGCTCCTCCTGCTCCTCCTGCTCCTCTTCCTGCTCCTCCTGCTCCTCCTTCTCCTGCTCCTCCTGCTCCTCCTACTGCTCCTCCTGCTCCTCCTCCTCCTGCTCCTCCTCCTGTTCCTCCTCCTCCTGCTCATCCTCCTGCTCCTCCTCCTCCTGCTCCTCCTCCTGCTCCTCCTCCTGCTCCTCCTCCTCCTGCTCCTCCTCCTGCTCCACCTCCTGCTCCTCCTGCTCCTCCTCCTGCTCCTCCTCCTGCTCCTTCTCCTGCTCCTCCTGCTCCTCCTGCTCCTCCTGCTCCTCCTCCTGCTCCTCCTGCTCCTCCTCCTAATCCTGCTCCTCTTCCTCCTGCTCCTCCTCCTGCTCCTCCTGCTCCTCCTCCTGCTCCTCCTCCTGCTCCTCCTCCTGCTGCTACTGCTCCTCCTCCTGCTGCTCCTCCTCCTGTTCCTCCTGCTCCTCCTGCTCCTCCTGCTCCTCCTCCTGCTCCTCCTCCTGCTCCTCCTCCTGCTGCTCCTCCTGTTCCTCCTGCTCCTCCTCCTGCTCCTGCTCCTCCTCCTGCTCCTCCTCCTGCTCCATCTCCTCCTGCTCCTCCTCCTGCTCCTCCTCCTCCTGCTCCTCCTCCTGCTCCTCCTGCTCCTCCTCCTCCTGCTCCTCCTCCTGCTCCTCCTCCTGCTGCTCCTCCTGTTCCTCCTGCTCCTCCTCCTGCTCCTGCTCCTCCTCCTGCTCCTCCTCCTGCTCCTGCTCCTCCTCCTGCTCCTCCTCCTCCTGTTCCTCCTCCTCCTGCTCCTCCTCCTGCTGCTCCTCCTCCTGTTCCTCCTGCTCCTCCTCCTGCTCCTCCTCCTCCTGTTCCTCCTCCTCCTGCTCCTCCTCCTGCTCCACGTCCTCCTGCTCCTCCTGCTCCTGCTCCTCCTGCTTCTCCTGCTCCTCCTCCTCCTGCGCCTCCTCCTCATGCTCCTCCTTCTGCTCTTCCTGCTCCTCCTCCTGCTCCTGCTCCTCCTGCTTCTCCTGCTCCTCCTCCTGCTCTTCCTCCTGCTCCTCCTCCTGCTCCTCCTCCTGCTCCTACTCCTCCTCCTGCTCCTCCTGCTCCTCCTCCTTCTGCTCCTCCTCCTCCTGCTCCTCCTCCTGCTCCTCCTGCTCCTCCTGCTCCTCCTGCTCTTCCTCCTGCTCCTCCACCTGCTCCTCCTCCTCCTCTCCTTCTCCTCCTGCTCCTCCTCTTGCTCCTGCTCCTCCTGCTCCTCCTCCTGCTCTTCCTCTTGCTCCTCTTCCTCCTCCTGCTCATCCTCCTGCTCCTCCTGCTCCTCCTGCTCCTCCTGCTCCTCCTCCTGCTCCTCCTCCTGCTCCTCCTTCTGCTCCTCCTCCTCCTGCTCCTCCTCCTCCTGCTCCTCCTCCTGTTCCTCCTCCTGCTCCTCCTCCTCCTGCTCCTCCTCCTCCTGCTCCTGCTCCTCCTCCTCCTGCTACTCCTCCTCCTGCTCCTCCTCCTGCTCCTCCTCCTGCTCCTCCTTTTGCTCCTCCTGCTCCTCCTCCTGCTCCTCCTCCTGCTCCTCCTGCTCCTCCTCCTGCTCCTGCTCCTCCTGATCCTCCTCCTTCTGCTCCTCCTCCTGCTCCTCCTCCTGATCCTCCTGCTCCTCCTCCTGCTCCTCCTCGTCCTCCTGCTCCTTCTCCTGCTCCTCCTCCTCCTGCGCCTCCTGCTAATCCGAGCTCCTCCTGCTCCTCCTCCTGCTCAACCTCATCCTCTTGCTCCTCCTCCTCCTCCTGCTCCTCCTCCTGCTCAACCTCGTCCTCTTGCTCCTCCTCCTGCTCCTCCTCCTCCTGCTCCTTCTCATGCTCCTTCTCCTCCTGCTCCTCCTCCTGCTCCTCCTCCTGCTCCTCCTGCTCCTCCTCCTGCTCCTCCTCCTGCTCCTCCTCCACCTGCTTCTCCTCCTCCTGCTCCTTCTCCTGCTCCTCCTCCTGCTCCTCCCCCTGCTCCTCCTCCTGCTCCTCCTCCTCCTGCTCCTCCTGCTCCTCCTCCTGCTCCTCCTGCTCCTCCTCCTCCTGCTCCTCCTCTTCCTGCTCCTCCTGCTCCTCCTCCTGCTCCTCCTCCTCCTGCTCCTCGTACTGCTCCTCCTGCTCCTCCTCCTCCTGCTCCTCCTGTTCCTCCTCCTCCTGCTCATCCTCCTACTCCTCCTCCTGCTCCTCCTCCTGCTCCTCCTCCTCCTGCTCCTCCTCCTGCTCCACCTCCTGCTCCTCCTGCTCCTCCTCCTGCTCCTCCTCCTGCTCCTCCTCCTGCTCCTCCTCCTGCTCCTCCTGCTCCTCCTGCTCCTCCTGCTCCTCCTCCTGCTCCTCCTGCTCCTCCTCCTAATCCTGCTCCTCTTCCTCCTGCTCCTCCTCCTGCTCCTCCTCCTGCTCCTCCTCCTGCTCCTCCTGCTCCTCCTCCTGCTCCTCCTCCTGCTGCTCCTGCTCCTCCTCCTGCTGCTCCTCCTCCTGTTCCTCCTGCTCCTCCTGCTCCTCCTCCTGCTCCTCCTCCTGCTGCTCCTCCTGTTCCTCCTGCTCCTCCTCCTGCTCCTGCTCCTCCTCCTGCTCCTCCTCCTCCTGCTCCACCTCCTGCTCCTCCTCCTGCTCCTCCTGCTCCTCCTCCTGCTCCTCCTCCTGCTCCTCCTCCACCTGCTTCTCCTCCTCCTGCTCCTTCTCCTGCTCCTCCTCCTGCTCCTCCTCCTGCTCCTCCTCCTCCTGCTCCTCCTGCTCCTCCTCCTGCTCCTCCTGCTCGTCCTCCTGCTCCTCCTCTTCCTGCTCCTCCTGCTCCTCCTTCTCCTGCTCCTCCTGCTCCTCCTACTGCTCCTCCTTCTCCTCCTCCTCCTGCTCCTCCTCCTGTTACTCCTCCTCCTGCTCCTCCTGCTCCTCCTTCTCCTCCTCCTCCTGCTCCTCCTCCTGCTCCTCCTCCTCCTGCTCCTCCTGCTCCTGCTCCTCCTGATCGTCCTCCTGCTCCTCCTACTGCTCCTCCTTCTCCTCCTCCTCCTGCTCCTCCTCCTGCTCCTCCTCCTGCTCCTCCTCCTCCTGCTCCTCCTCCTGCTCCACCTCCTGCTCCTCCTGCTCCTCCTCCTGCTCCTCCTCCTGCTCCTCCTCCTGCTCCTCCTGCTCCTCCTCCTGCTCCTCCTGCTCCTCCTCCTAATCCTGCTCCTCTTCCTCCTGCTCCTCCTCCTGCTCCTCCTCCTGCTCCTCCTCCTGCTCCTCATCCTGCTCCTCCTCCTCCTCCTGCTCCTCCTCCTGCTGCTCCTGCTCCTCCTCCTGCTGCTCCTCCTCCTGTTCCTCCTGCTCCTCCTGCTCCTGCTCCTGCTCCTCCTCCTGCTCCTCCTCCTGCTGCTCCTCCTGTTCCTCCTGCTCCTCCTCCTGCTCCTGCTCCTCCTCCTGCTCCTCCTCCTCCTGCTCCACCTCCTCCTGCTCCTGCTCCTCCTGCTCCTCCTCCTGCTCCTCCTCCTGCTCCTCCTCCTGCGCCTCCTCCTCCTCCTCCTGCTCCTCCTCCTGCTGCTCCTCCTGTTCCTCCTGCTCCTCCTCCTGCTCCTCCTCCTGCTCCTCCTCCTGCTCCACCTCCTCCTGCTCCTCCTCCTGCTCCTCCTCCTCCTGCTCCTCCTCCTGCTCCTCCTCCTGCTCCTCCTCCTGCTCCTCCTCATCCTGCTCCTGCTCCTCCTCCTCCTGCTCCTCCTCCTCCTGTTCCTCCTCCTGCTCCTCCTCCTCCTGCTCCTCCTCCTCCTGCTCCTCCTCCTGCTCCGTCTCCTACTCCTCCTCCTGCTCCTCCTCCTGCTCCACCTCCTCCTGCTCCTGCTCCTCCTCCTGCTCCACCTCCTCCTGCTCCTCCTCCTGCTCCTGCTCCTGCTCCTCCTCCTGCTGCTCCTCCTCCTGCTCCTCCTGTTCCTCCTCCTCCTGCTCCTCCTGCTCCTCCTCCTGCTCCTCCTCCTGCTCCGCCTCCTACTCCTCCTTCTGCTCCTCCTCCTCCTGCTCCACCTCCTCCTGCTCCTCCTCCTGCTCCTCCTCCTGCTCCACCTCCTGCTCCTCCTCCTGCTCCTCCTCCTGCTGCTCCTCCTGTTCCTCCTCCTCCTGTTCCTCCTCCTGCTCCTCCTCCTGCTCCTCCTCCTCCTGTTCCTCCTCCTCCTGCTCCTCCTCCTGCTGCTCCTCCTCCTGTTCTTCCTGCTCCTCCTCCTGCTCCTCCTCCTCCTGTTCCTCCTCCTCCTGCTCCTCCTGCTCCACCTCCTGCTCCTCCTCCTGCTCCTCCTGCTCCTCCTCCTGCTCCACCTCCTGCTCCTCCTCCTGCTCCTCCTCCTGCTGCTCCTCCTGTTCCTCCTCCTCCTGTTCCTCCTCCTGCTCCTCCTCCTGCTCCTCCTCCTCCTGTTCCTCCTCCTCCTGCTCCTCCTCCTGCTGCTCCTCCTCCTGTTCCTCCTGCTCCTCCTCCTGCTCCTCCTCCTCCTTTTCCTCCTCCTCCTGCTCCTCCTGCTCCTCCTGCTCCTCCTGCTCGTCCTCCTGCTCCTCCTCTTCCTGCTCCTCCTGCTCCTCCTTCTCCTGCTCCTCCTGCTCCTCCTACTGCTCCTCCTTCTCCTCCTCCTCCTGCTCCTCCTCCTGTTCCTCCTCCTCCTGCTCCTCCTGCTCCTCCTTCTCCTGCTCCTCCTGCTCCTCCTCCTGCTCCTCCTCCTGCTCCTCCTGCTCCTGCTCCTCCTGATCGTCCTCCTGCTCCTCCTACTGCTCCTCCTTCTCCTCCTCCTCCTGCTCCTCCTCCTGCTCCTCCTCCTGCTCCTCCTCCTCCTGCTCCTCCTCCTGCTCCACCTCCTGCTCCTCCTGCTCCTCCTCCTGCTCCTCCTCCTGCTCCTCCTCCTGCTCCTCCTCCTGCTCCTCCTGCTCCTCCTCCTAATCCTGCTCCTCTTCCTCCTGCTCCTCCTCCTGCTCCTCCTCCTGCTCCTCCTCCTGCTCCTCATCCTGCTCCTCCTGCTCCTCCTGCTGCTCCTGCTCCTCCTCCTGCTGCTCCTCCTCCTGTTCCTCCTGCTCCTCCTGCTCCTGCTCCTGCTCCTCCTCCTGCTCCTCCTCCTGCTGCTCCTCCTGTTCCTCCTGCTCCTCCTCCTGCTCCTGCTCCTCCTCCTGCTCCTCCTCCTCCTGCTCCACCTCCTCCTGCTCCTGCTCCTCCTGCTCCTCCTCCTGCTCCTCCTCCTGCTCCTCCTCCTGCGCCTCCTCCTCCTGCTCCTCCTCCTGCTCCTCCTCCTGCTGCTCCTCCTGTTCCTCCTGCTCCTCCTCCTGCTCCTCCTCCTCCTGCTCCTCCTCCTGCTCCTCCTCCTGCTCCTCCTCCTGCTCCTCCTCCTGCTCCTCCTCATCCTGCTCCTGCTCCTCCTCCTCCTGCTCCTCCTCCTCCTGTTCCTCCTCCTGCTCCTCCTCCTCCTGCTCCTCCTCCTCCTGCTCCTCCTCCTGCTCCGTCTCCTACTCCTCCTCCTGCTCCTCCTCCTGCTCCACCTCCTCCTGCTCCTGCTCCTCCTCCTGCTCCACCTCCTCCTGCTCCTCCTCCTGCTCCTGCTCCTCCTCCTGCTGCTCCTCCTCCTGCTCCTCCTGTTCCTCCTGCTCCTCCTGCTCCTCCTCCTGCTCCTCCTCCTGCTCCGCCTCCTACTCCTCCTTCTGCTCCTCCTCCTCCTGCTCCACCTCCTCCTGCTCCTCCTCCTGCTCCTCCTCCTGCTCCACCTCCTGCTCCTCCTCCTGCTCCTCCTCCTGCTGCTCCTCCTGTTCCTCCTCCTCCTGTTCCTCCTCCTGCTCCTCCTCCTGCTCCTCCTCCTGTTCCTCCTCCTCCTGCTCCTCCTCCTGCTGCTCCTCCTCCTGTTCCTCCTGCTCCTCCTCCTGCTCCTCCTCCTCCTGTTCCTCCTCCTCCTGCTCCTCCTGCTCCACCTCCTGCTCCTCCTCCTGCTCCTCCTCCTGCTGCTCCTCCTCCTGTTCCTCCTCCTCCTGTTCCTCCTCCTGCTCCTCCTCCTGCTCCTCTTCCTCCTGTTCCTCCTCCTGTTCCTCCTGCTCCTCCTCCTGCTCCTCCTCCTGTTCCTCCTCCTCCTGCTCCTCCTCCTGCTGCTCCTCCTCCTGTTCCTCCTGCTCCTCCTCCTGCTCCTCCTCCTCCTGTTCCTCCTCCTCCTGCTCCTCCTCCTGCTCCACCTCCTCCTGCTCCTCCTGCTCCTCCTGCTCCTGCTCCTCCTGCTTCTCCTGCTCCTCCTTCTGCTCTTCCTGCTCCTCCTCCTGCTCCTCCTCCTGCTTCTCCTGCTCCTCCTCCTCCTGCTCTTCCTCCTGCTCCTCCTCCTCCTCATGCTCCTCCTCCTGCTCCTACTCCTCCTCCTGCTCCTCCTCCTTCTGCTCCTCCTCCTTCTGCTCCTCCTCCTCCTGCTCCTCCTCCTGCTCCTCCTCCTGCTCCTCCTGCTCCTCCTGCTCCTCCTGCTCTTCCTCCTGCTCCTCCACCTGCTCCTCCTCCTCCTGCTCCTTCTCCTCCTGCTCCTCCTCTTGCTCCTCCTGCTCCTCCTCCTGCTCCTCCTCCTGCTCTTCCTCTTGCTCCTCTTCCTCCTCCTGCTCATCCTCCGGCTCCTCCTCCTGCGCCTCCTGCTCCTCCTGCTCCTCCTCCTGCTCCTCCTCCTGCTCCTCCTCCTGCTCCTCCTCCTGCTCCTCCTACTCCTCCTCCTGTTCCTCCTCCTGCTCCTCCTCCTCCTGTTCCTCCTCCTCCTGCTCCTCCTCCTCCTGCTACTCCTGCTCCTCCTCCTGCTCCTTCTCCTTTTGCTCCTCCTGCTCCTCCTGCTCCTCCTCCTGCTCCTCCTGCTCCTCCTCCTGCTCCTCCTCCTGTTCCTCCTCCTCCTGCTCCTCCTCCTGCTCCTCCTCCTGCTTCTCCTCCTGCTCCTCCTCGTCCTCCTGCTCCTCCTTCTCCTGCTCCTCCTCCTCCTGCGCCTCCTGCTCCTCCTAGCTCCTCCTGCGCCTCCTCCTGCTCAACCTCATCCTCTTGCTCCTCCTCCTGCTCCTCCTCCTGCTCAACCTCGTCCTCTTGCTCCTCCTCCTGCTCCTCCTCCTGCTCCTTCTCCTGCTCCTTCTCCTCCTGCTCCTCCTCCTGCTCCTCCTCCTGTTCCTCCTGCTCCTCCTCCTGCTCCTCCTCCTGCTCCTCCTCCACCTGCTTCTCCTCCTCCTGCTCCTTCTCCTGCTCCTCCTCCTGCTCCTCCCCCTGCTCCTCCTCCTGCTCCTCCTCCTCCTGCTCCTCCTGCTCCTCCTCCTGCTCCTCCTGCTCCTCCTGCTCCTCTTCCTGCTCCTCCTGCTCCTCCTTCTCCTGCTCCTCCTGCTCCTCCTACTGCTCCTCCTGCTCCTCCTCCTCCTGCTCCTCCTCCTGTTCCTCCTCCTCCTGCTCATCCTCCTGCTCCTCCTCCTGCTCCTCCTCCTGCTCCTCCTCCTGCTCCTCCTCCTCCTGCTCCTCCTCCTGCTCCACCTCCTGCTCCTCCTGCTCCTCCTCCTGCTCCTCCTCCTGCTCCTTCTCCTGCTCCTCCTGCTCCTCCTGCTCCTCCTGCTCCTCCTCCTGCTCCTCCTGCTCCTCCTCCTAATCCTGCTCCTCTTCCTCCTGCTCCTCCTCCTGCTCCTCCTGCTCCTCCTCCTGCTCCTCCTCCTGCTCCTCCTCCTGCTCCTGCTCCTCCTCCTGCTCCTCCTCCTCCTGCTCCACCTCCTCCTGCTCCTGCTCCTCCTGCTCCTCCTCCTGCTCCTCCTCCTGCTCCTCCTCCTGCGCCTCCTCCTCCTGCTCCTCCTCCTGCTCCTCCTCCTGCTGCTCCTCCTGTTCCTCCTGCTCCTCCTCCTGCTCCTCCTCCTCCTGCTCCTCCTCCTGCTCCTCCTCCTGCTCCTCCTCCTGCTCCTCCTCCTGCTCCTCCTCATCCTGCTCCTGCTCCTCCTCCTCCTGCTCCTCCTCCTCCTGTTCCTCCTCCTGCTCCTCCTCCTCCTGCTCCTCCTCCTCCTGCTCCTCCTCCTGCTCCGTCTCCTACTCCTCCTCCTGCTCCTCCTCCTGCTCCACCTCCTCCTGCTCCTGCTCCTCCTCCTGCTCCACCTCCTCCTGCTCCTCCTCCTGCTCCTGCTCCTCCTCCTGCTGCTCCTCCTCCTGCTCCTCCTGTTCCTCCTGCTCCTCCTGCTCCTCCTCCTGCTCCTCCTCCTGCTCCGCCTCCTACTCCTCCTTCTGCTCCTCCTCCTCCTGCTCCACCTCCTCCTGCTCCTCCTCCTGCTCCTCCTCCTGCTCCACCTCCTGCTCCTCCTCCTGCTCCTCCTCCTGCTGCTCCTCCTGTTCCTCCTCCTCCTGTTCCTCCTCCTGCCTCCTCCTCCTGCTCCTCCTCCTGTTCCTCCTCCTCCTGCTCCTCCTCCTGCTGCTCCTCCTCCTGTTCCTCCTGCTCCTCCTCCTGCTCCTCCTCCTCCTGTTCCTCCTCCTCCTGCTCCTCCTGCTCCACCTCCTGCTCCTCCTCCTGCTCCTCCTCCTGCTGCTCCTCCTCCTGTTCCTCCTCCTCCTGTTCCTCCTCCTGCTCCTCCTCCTGCTCCTCTTCCTCCTGTTCCTCCTCCTGTTCCTCCTGCTCCTCCTCCTGCTCCTCCTCCTGTTCCTCCTCCTCCTGCTCCCTCCTCCTGCTGCTCCTCCTCCTGTTCCTCCTGCTCCTCCTCCTGCTCCTCCTCCTCCTGTTCCTCCTCCTCCTGCTCCTCCTCCTGCTCCACCTCCTCCTGCTCCTCCTGCTCCTCCTGCTCCTGCTCCTCCTCCTCCTGCTTCTCCTGCTCCTCCTTCTGCTCTTCCTGCTCCTCCTCCTGCTCCTCCTCCTGCTTCTCCTGCTCCTCCTCCTCCTGCTCTTCCTCCTGCTCCTCCTCCTCCTCATGCTCCTCCTCCTGCTCCTACTCCTCCTCCTGCTCCTCCTCCTTCTGCTCCTCCTCCTTCTGCTCCTCCTCCTCCTGCTCCTCCTCCTGCTCCTCCTCCTGCTCCTCCTGCTCCTCCTGCTCCTCCTGCTCTTCCTCCTGCTCCTCCACCTGCTCCTCCTCCTCCTGCTCCTTCTCCTCCTGCTCCTCCTCTTGCTCCTCCTGCTCCTCCTCCTGCTCCTCCTCCTGCTCTTCCTCTTGCTCCTCTTCCTCCTCCTGCTCATCCTCCGGCTCCTCCTCCTGCGCCTCCTGCTCCTCCTGCTCCTCCTCCTGCTCCTCCTCCTGCTCCTCCTCCTGCTCCTCCTCCTGCTCCTCCTACTCCTCCTCCTGTTCCTCCTCCTGCTCCTCCTCCTCCTGTTCCTCCTCCTCCTGCTCCTCCTCCTCCTGCTACTCCTGCTCCTCCTCCTGCTCCTTCTCCTTTTGCTCCTCCTGCTCCTCCTGCTCCTCCTCCTGCTCCTCCTGCTCCTCCTCCTGCTCCTCCTCCTGTTCCTCCTCCTCCTGCTCCTCCTCCTGCTCCTCCTCCTGCTTCTCCTCCTGCTCCTCCTCGTCCTCCTGCTCCTCCTTCTCCTGCTCCTCCTCCTCCTGCGCCTCCTGCTCCTCCTAAGCTCCTCCTGCTCCTCCTCCTGCTCAACCTCATCCTCTTGCTCCTCCTCCTGCTCCTCCTCCTGCTCAACCTCGTCCTCTTGCTCCTCCTCCTGCTCCTCCTCCTGCTCCTTCTCCTGCTCCTTCTCCTCCTGCTCCTCCTCCTGCTCCTCCTCCTGTTCCTCCTGCTCCTCCTCCTGCTCCTCCTCCTGCTCCTCCTCCACCTGCTTCTCCTCCTCCTGCTCCTTCTCCTGCTCCTCCTCCTGCTCCTCCCCCTGCTCCTCCTCCTGCTCCTCCTCCTCCTGCTCCTCCTGCTCCTCCTCCTCCTGCTCCTCCTGCTCCTCCTGCTCCTCTTCCTGCTCCTCCTGCTCCTCCTTCTCCTGCTCCTCCTGCTCCTCCTACTGCTCCTCCTGCTCCTCCTCCTCCTGCTCCTCCTCCTGTTCCTCCTCCTCCTGCTCATCCTCCTGCTCCTCCTCCTGCTCCTCCTCCTGCTCCTCCTCCTGCTCCTCCTCCTCCTGCTCCTCCTCCTGCTCCACCTCCTGCTCCTCCTGCTCCTCCTCCTGCTCCTCCTCCTGCTCCTTCTCCTGCTCCTCCTGCTCCTCCTGCTCCTCCTGCTCCTCCTCCTGCTCCTCCTGCTCCTCCTCCTAATCCTGCTCCTCTTCCTCCTGCTCCTCCTCCTGCTCCTCCTGCTCCTCCTCCTGCTCCTCCTCCTGCTCCTCCTCCTGCTCCTCCTCCTGCTGCTACTGCTCCTCCTCCTGCTGCTCCTCCTCCTGTTCCTCCTGCTCCTCCTGCTCCTCCTGCTCCTCCTCCTGCTCCTCCTCCTGCTCCTCCTCCTGCTGCTCCTCCTGTTCCTCCTGCTCCTCCTCCTGCTCCTGCTCCTCCTCCTGCTCCTCCTCCTGCTCCATCTCCTCCTGCTCCTCCTCCTGCTCCTCCTCCTGCTCCTCCTCCTGCTCCTCCTGCTCCTCCTCCTCCTGCTCCTCCTCCTGCTCCTCCTCCTGCTGCTCCTCCTGTTCCTCCTGCTCCTCCTCCTGCTCCTGCTCCTCCTCCTGCTCCTCCTCCTGCTCCTGCTCCTCCTCCTGCTCCTCCTCCTCCTGTTCCTCCTTTCCTCCTGCTCCTCCTCCTGCTCCTCCCTCCTCCTGTTCCTCCTCCTCCTGCTCCTCCTCCTGCTCCACGTCCTCCTGCTCCTCCTGCTCCTACTCCTCCTCTGCTCCTCCTCCTCCTGCTCCACCTCCTCCTGCTCCTCCTCCTGCTCCTCCTCCTCCTGCTCCACCTCCTGCTCCTCCTCCTGCTCCTTCCTCCTGCTGCTCCTCCTGTTCCTCCTCCTCCTGTTCCTCCTCCTGCTCCTCCTCCTGCTCCTCCTCCTGTTCCTCCTCCTCCTGCTCCTCCTCCTGCTGCTCCTCCTCCTGTTCCTCCTGCTCCTCCTCCTGCTCCTCCTCCTCCTGTTCCTCCTCCTCCTGCTCCTCCTGCTCCACCTCCTGCTCCTCCTCCTGCTCCTCCTCCTGCTGCTCCTCCTCCTGTTCCTCCTCCTCCTGTTCCTCCTCCTGCTCCTCCTCCTGCTCCTCTTCCTCCTGTTCCTCCTCCTGTTCCTCCTGCTCCTTCCTCCTGCTCCTCCTCCTGTTCCTCCTCCTCCTGCTCCTCCTCCTGCTGCTCCTCCTCCTGTTCCTCCTGCTCCTCCTCCTGCTCCTCCTCCTCCTGTTCCTCCTCCTCCTGCTCCTCCTCCTGCTCCACCTCCTCCTGCTCCTCCTGCTCCTCCTGCTCCTGCTCCTCCTCCTCCTGCTTCTCCTGCTCCTCCTTCTGCTCTTCCTGCTCCTCCTCCTGCTCCTCCTCCTGCTTCTCCTGCTTCCTCCTCCTCCTGCTCTTCCTCCTGCTCCTCCTCCTCCTCATGCTCCTCTCCTCCTGCTCCTACTCCTCCTCCTGCTCCTCCTCCTTCTGCTCCTCCTCCTTCTGCTCCTCCTCCTCCTGCTCCTCCTCCTGCTCCTCCTCCTGCTCCTCCTGCTCCTCCTGCTCCTCCTGCTCTTCCTCCTGCTCCTCCACCTGCTCCTCCTCCTCCTGCTCCTTCTCCTCCTGCTCCTCCTCTTGCTCCTCCTGCTCCTCCTCCTGCTCCTCCTCCTGCTCTTCCTCTTGCTCCTCTTCCTCCTCCTGCTCATCCTCCGGCTCCTCCTCCTGCGCCTCCTGCTTCCTCCTGCTCCTCCTCCTGCTCCTCCTCCTGCTCCTCCTCCTGCTCCTCCTCCTGCTCCTCCTACTCCTCCTCCTGTTCCTCCTCCTGCTCCTCCTCCTCCTGTTCCTCCTCCTCCTGCTCCTCCTCCTCCTGCTACTCCTGCTCCTCCTCCTGCTCCCTTCTCCTTTTGCTCCTCCTGCTCCTCCTGCTTCCTCCTCCTGCTCCTCCTGCTCCTCCTCCTGCTCCTCCTCCTGTTCCTCCTCCTCCTGCTCCTCCTCCTGCTCCTCCTCCTGCTTCTCCTCCTGCTCCTCCTCGTCCTCCTGCTCCTCCTTCTCCTGCTCCTCCTCCTCCTGCGCCTCCTGCTCCTCCTAGCTCCTCCTGCTCCTCCTCCTGCTCAACCTCATCCTCTTGCTCCTCCTCCTGCTCCTCCTCCTGCTCAACCTCGTCCTCTTGCTCCTCCTCCTGCTCCTCCTCCTGCTCCTTCTCCTGCTCCTTCTCCTCCTGCTCCTCCTCCTGCTCCTCCTCCTGTTCCTCCTGCTCCTCCTCCTGCTCCTCCTCCTGCTCCTCCTCCACCTGCTTCTCCTCCTCCTGCTCCTTCTCCTGCTCCTCCTCCTGCTCCTCCCCCTGCTCCTCCTCCTGCTCCTCCTCCTCCTGCTCCTCCTGCTCCTCCTCCTCCTGCTCCTCCTGCTCCTCCTGCTCCTCTTCCTGCTTCCTCCTGCTCCTCCTTCTCCTGCTCCTCCTGCTCCTCCTACTGCTCCTCCTGCTCCTCCTCCTCCTGCTCCTCCTCCTGTTCCTCCTCCTCCTGCTCATCCTCCTGCTCCTCCTCCTGCTCCTCCTCCTGCTCCTCCTCCTGCTCCTCCTCCTCCTGCTCCTCCTCCTGCTCCACCTCCTGCTCCTCCTGCTCCTCCTCCTGCTCCTCCTCCTGCTCCTTCTCCTGCTCCTCCTGCTCCTCCTGCTCCTCCTGCTCCTCCTCCTGCTCCTCCTGCTCCTCCTCCTAATCCTGCTCCTCTTCCTCCTGCTCCTCCTCCTGCTCCTCCTGCTCCTCCTCCTGCTCCTCCTCCTGCTCCTCCTCCTGCTCCTCCTCCTGCTGCTACTGCTCCTCCTCCTGCTGCTCCTCCTCCTGTTCCTCCTGCTCCTCCTGCTCCTCCTGCTCCTCCTCCTGCTCCTCCTCCTGCTCCTCCTCCTGCTGCTCCTCCTGTTCCTCCTGCTCCTCCTCCTGCTCCTGCTCCTCCTCCTGCTCCTCCTCCTGCTCCATCTCCTCCTGCTCCTCCTCCTGCTCCTCCTCCTGCTCCTCCTCCTGCTCCTCCTGCTCCTCCTCCTCCTGCTCCTCCTCCTGCTCCTCCTCCTGCTGCTCCTCCTGTTCCTCCTGCTCCTCCTCCTGCTCCTGCTCCTCCTCCTGCTCCTCCTCCTGCTCCTGCTCCTCCTCCTGCTCCTCCTCCTCCTGTTCCTCCTCCTCCTGCTCCTCCTCCTGCTGCTCCTCCTCCTGTTCCTCCTGCTCCTCCTCCTGCTCCTCCTCCTCCTGTTCCTCCTCCTCCTGCTCCTCCTCCTGCTCCACGTCCTCCTGCTCCTCCTGCTCCTGCTCCTCCTGCTTCTCCTGCTCCTCCTCCTCCTGCGCCTCCTCCTCATGCTCCTCCTTCTGCTCTTCCTGCTCCTCCTCCTGCTCCTGCTCCTCCTGCTTCTCCTGCTCCTCCTCCTGCTCTTCCTCCTGCTCCTCCTCCTGCTCCTCCTCCTGCTCCTACTCCTCCTCCTGCTCCTCCTGCTCCTCCTCCTTCTGCTCCTCCTCCTCCTGCTCCTCCTCCTGCTCCTCCTGCTCCTCCTGCTCCTCCTGCTCTTCCTCCTGCTCCTCCACCTGCTCCTCCTCCTCCTCTCCTTCTCCTCCTGCTCCTCCTCTTGCTCCTGCTCCTCCTGCTCCTCCTCCTGCTCTTCCTCTTGCTCCTCTTCCTCCTCCTGCTCATCCTCCTGCTCCTCCTGCTCCTCCTGCTCCTCCTGCTCCTCCTCCTGCTCCTCCTCGTGCTCCTCCTTCTGCTCCTCCTCCTCCTGCTCCTCCTCCTCCTGCTCCTCCTCCTGTTCCTCCTCCTGCTCCTCCTCCTCCTGCTCCTCCTCCTCCTGCTCCTGCTCCTCCTCCTCCTGCTACTCCTCCTCCTGCTCCTCCTCCTGCTCCTCCTCCTGCTCCTCCTTTTGCTCCTCCTGCTCCTCCTCCTGCTCCTCCTCCTGCTCCTCCTGCTCCTCCTCCTGCTCCTGCTCCTCCTGATCCTCCTCCTTCTGCTCCTCCTCCTGCTCCTCCTCCTGCTCCTCCTGCTCCTCCTCCTGCTCCTCCTGCTCCTCCTCGTCCTCCTGCTCCTTCTCCTGCTCCTCCTCCTCCTGCGCCTCCTGCTAATCCGAGCTCCTCCTGCTCCTCCTCCTGCTCAACCTCATCCTCTTGCTCCTCCTCCTCCTCCTGCTCCTCCTCCTGCTCAACCTCGTCCTCTTGCTCCTCCTCCTGCTCCTCCTCCTCCTGCTCCTTCTCATGCTCCTTCTCCTCCTGCTCCTCCTCCTGCTCCTCCTCCTGCTCCTCCTGCTCCTCCTCCTGCTCCTCCTCCTGCTCCTCCTCCACCTGCTTCTCCTCCTCCTGCTCCTTCTCCTGCTCCTCCTCCTGCTCCTCCCCCTGCTCCTCCTCCTGCTCCTCCTCCTCCTGCTCCTCCTGCTCCTCCTCCTGCTCCTCCTGCTCCTCCTCCTCCTGCTCCTCCTCTTCCTGCTCCTCCTGCTCCTCCTCCTGCTCCTCCTCCTCCTGCTCCTCGTACTGCTCCTCCTGCTCCTCCTCCTCCTGCTCCTCCTGTTCCTCCTCCTCCTGCTCATCCTCCTACTCCTCCTCCTGCTCCTGCTCCTCCTCCTCCTGCTCCTCCTCCTGCTCCACCTCCTGCTCCTCCTGCTCCTCCTCCTGCTCCTCCTCCTGCTCCTCCTCCTGCTCCTCCTGCTCCTCCTGCTCCTCCTGCTCCTCCTCCTGCTCCTCCTGCTCCTCCTCCTAATCCTGCTCCTCTTCCTCCTGCTCCTCCTCCTGCTCCTCCTCCTGCTCCTCCTCCTGCTCCTCCTGCTCCTCCTCCTGCTCCTCCTCCTGCTCCTCCTCCTGCTGCTCCTGCTCCTCCTCCTGCTGCTCCTCCTCCTGTTCCTCCTGCTCCTCCTCCTGCTCCTCCTGCTCCTCCTCCTGCTCCTCCTCCTGCTGCTCCTCCTGTTCCTCCTGCTCCTCCTCCTGCTCCTGCTCCTCCTCCTGCTCCTCCTCCTCCTGCTCCACCTCCTGCTCCTCCTCCTGCTCCTCCTGCTCCTCCTCCTGCTTCTCCTCCTGCTGCTCCTGTTCCTCCTGCTCCTGCTCCTGCTCCTCCTCCTGCTGCTCCTCCTGTTCCTCCTGCTCCTCCTCCTGCTCCTGCTCCTCCTCCTGCTCCTCCTCCTCCTGCTCCACCTCCTCCTGCTCCTCCTGCTGCTCCTCCTCCTGCTACTCCTCCTGCTCCTCCTCATCCTGCTCCTGCTCGTCCTGCTGCTCCTCCTCCTGCTGCTCCTCCTCCTGTTCCTCCTCCTCCTGCTCCTCCTCCTGCTCCTCCTCCTCCTGCTCCGTCTCCTACTCCTCCTCCTGCTCCTCCTCCTGCTCCACCTGCTCCTGCTCCTCCGCCTGCTCCACCTCCTCCTGCTCCTGCTCCTCCTCCTGCTGCTCCTCCTCCTGCTCCTCCTCCTCCTGTTCCTCCTCCTCCTGCTCCTCCTCCTCCTGCTCCTGCTCCTGCTCTGCCTCCTACTCCTCCTGCTCCTCCTCCTGCTCCACCTCCTCCTGCTCCTCCTGCTCCTCCTCCTCCTGCTCCTCCTGCTCCTCCTCCTGCTCCTCCTGCTCCTCCTGCTCCTCCTCTTCCTGCTCCTCCTGCTCCTCCTTCTCATGCTCCTCCTGCTCCTGCTCCTCCTACTGCTCCTCCTGCTCCTCCTCCTCCTGCTCCTCCTCCTGTTCCTCCTCCTCCTGCTCATCCTCCTGCTCCTCCTCCTGCTCCTCCTCCTGCTCCTCCTCCTCCTGCTCCTCCTCCTGCTCCACCTCCTGCTCCTCCTGCTCCTCCTCATGCTCCTCCTCCTGCTCCTCCTCCTCCTGCTCCTCCTGCTCCTCCTGCTCCTCCTCCTAATCCTGCTCCTCTTCCTCCTGCTCCTCCTCCTGCTCCTCCTCCTGCTCCTCCTGCTCCTCCTGCTCGTCCTCCTGCTCCTCCTCCTGCTGCTCCTGCTCCTCCTCCTGCTGCTCCTCCTCCTGTTCCTCCTGCTCCTTCTGCTCCTCCTCCTGCTCCTCCTCCTGCTCCTCCTCCTGCTCCTCCTCCTGCTGCTCCTCCTGTTCCTCCTGCTCCTCCTCCTGCTCCTGCTCCTCCTCCTGCTCCTCCTCCTCCTCCTGCTCCACCTCCTGCTCCTCCTCCTGCTCCTCCTCCTGCTCCTCGTCCTGCTCCTCCTGCTGCTCCTCCTGTTCCTCCTGCTCCTCCTCCTGCTCCTCCTCCTGCTCCTCCTCCTGCTGCTCCTCCTGTTCCTCCTGCTCCTCCTCCTGCTCCTGCTCCTCCTCCTGCTCCTCCTCCTCCTGCTCCACCTCCTCCTGCTCCTCCTGCTGCTCCTCCTCCTGCTACTGCTCCTCCTCATCCTGCTCCTGCTCGTCCTGCTGCTCCTCCTCCTGCTGCTCCTCCTCCTGTTCCTCCTCCTGCTCCTCCTCCTGCTCCTCCTCCTCCTGCTCCGTCTCCTACTCCTCCTCCTGCTCCTCCTCCTGCTCCACCTGCTCCTGCTCCTCCTCCTGCTCCACCTCCTCCTGCTCCTGCTCCTCCTCCTGCTGCTCCTCCTCCTGCTCCTCCTCCTCCTGTTCCTCCTGCTCCTCCTCCTGCTCCTCCTCTTGCTCCGCCTCCTACTCCTCCTGCTCCTCCTCCTGCTCCACCTCCTCCTGCTCCTCCTGCTCCTCCTCCTGCTCCACCTCCTGCTCCTCCTCCTGCTCCTCCTCCTGCTGCTCCTCCTCCTGTTCCTCCTGTTCCTCCTCCTGCTCCTCCTCCTGCTCCTCCTCCTGTTCCTCCTCCTGCTCCTCCTCCTGCTGCTCCTCCTGTTCCTCCTGCTCCTCCTCCTGCTCCTCCTCCTGCTCCTCCTCCTGCTGCTCCTCCTGTTCCTCCTGCTCCTCCTCCTGCTCCTGCTCCTCCTCCTGCTCCTCCTGCTCCACCTCCTCCTGCTCCTCCTGCTGCTCCTCCTCCTGCTCCTCCTCCTGCTCCTCCTCATCCTGCTCCTGCTCCTCCTGCTGCTCCTCCTCCTGCTGCTCCTCCTCCTGTTCCTCCTCCTCCTGCTCCTCCTCCTCCTGCTCCTCCTCCTCCTGCTCCGTCTCCTACTCCTCCTCCTGCTCCTCCTCCTGCTCCACCTGCTCCTGCTCCTCCTCCTGCTCCACCTCCTCCTGCTCCTGCTCCTGTTCCTCCTCCTGCTGCTCCTCCTCCTGCTCCTCCTCCTCCTGTTCCTCCTCCTCCTGCTCCTCCTCCTGCTCCTCCTCCTGCTCCTCCTCCTGCTCCGCCTCCTACTCCTCCTGCTCCTCCTCCTGCTCCACCTCCTCCTGCTCCTACTGCTCCTCCTCCTCCTGCTCCACCTCCTGCTCCTCCTCCTGCTGCTCCTCCTGTTCCTCCTGTTCCTCCTCCTGCTCCTCCTCCTGCTCCTCCTCCTCCTGTTCCTCCTCCTCCTGCTCCTCCTCCTGCTGCTCCTCCTCCTGTTCCTCCTGCTCCTCCTCCTGCTCCTCCTCCTGTTCCTCCTCCTCCTGCTCCTCCTCCTGCTCCACCTCCTCCTGCTCCTCCTCCTGCTCCTCCTTCTCCTGCTCCTCCTCCTCCTGCGCCTCCTGCTCCTCCTTCTGCTCCTCCTGCTCCTCCTCCTCCTGCTCCTGCTCCTGCTCCTCCTGCTTCTACTGCTCCTCCTCCTGCTCTTCCTCCTGCTCCTCCTGCTCCTCCTCCTGCTCCTACTCCTCCTCCTGCTCCTCCTCCTCCTGCTCCTCCTCCTTCTGCTCCTCCTCCTCCTGCTCCTCCTGCTCCTCCTCCTCCTGCTCCTCCTCCTGCTTTTCCTCCTGCTCCTGCACCTGCTCCTCCTCCTCCTGCTCCTTCTCCTCCTGCTCCTCCTCTTGCTCCTCCTGCTCCTGCTCCTCCTCCTGCTCTTCCTCTTGCTCCTCTTCCTCCTCCTGCTCATCCTCCTGCTGCTCCTCCTGCTCCTCCTGCTCCTCCTCCTGCTCCTCCTCCTGCTCCTCCTCCTGCTCCTCCTCCTCCTGCTCCTCCTCCTGCTCCTCCTCATCCTGCTCCTGCTCCTCCTGCTGCTCCTCCTCCTGCTCCTCCTCCTGTTCCTCCTCCTGCTCCTCCTCCTCCTGCTCCTCCTGCTCCTCCTCCTGCTCTGCCTACTACTCCTCCTCCTGCTCCTCCTCCTGCTCCACCTCCTCCTGCTCCTGCTCCTCCTCCTGCTCCACCTCCTCCTGCTCCTCCTCCTGCTCCTCCTCCTGCTCCTCCTCCTGCTCCTGCTCCTCCTCCTGCTGCTCCTGCTCCTCCTCCTCCTGTTCCTCCTGCTCCTCCTCCTGCTCCTCCTCCTGCTCCTCCTCCTGCTCCGCCTCCTACTCCTGCTCCTCCTCCTCCTCCTGCTCCACCATCTCCTGCTCCTCCTCCTGCTCCACCTCCTGCTCCACCTCCTGCTCCTCCTCCTGCTCCTCCTCCTGCTGCTCCTCCTCCTGTTCCTCCTGCTCCTGTTCCTCCTCCTGCTCCTGCTCCTCCTCCTGCTCCTCCTCCTGTTCCTCCTCCTCCTGCTCCTCCTCCTCCTGTTCCTCCTCCTGCTCCTCCTCCTGCTCCACCTACTCCTGCTCCTCCTGCTCCTCCTGCTCCTGCGCCTCCTGCTCCTCCTTCTCCTGCTCCTCCTCCTGCTCCTCCTCCTCCTGTTCCTCCTCCTGCTCCTCCTCCTGCTCCACCTACTCCTGCTCCTCCTGCTCCTCCTGCTCCTCCTGCTCCTGCGCCTCCTGCTCCTCCTTCTCCTGCTCCTCCTCCTCCTGCTTCTCCTGCTCCTCCTGCTCTTCCTCCTGCTCCTCCTGCTCCTGCTCCTACTCCTCCTGCTCCTCCTCCTCCTGCTCCTCCTCCTCCTGCTCCTCTTGCTCCTTCTCCTGCTCCTCCTCGTCCTCCTGCTCCTCCTTCTCCTGCTCCTCCTCCTCCTGCGCGTCCTGCTCCTATCTCCTCCTGCTCCTCCTCCTGCTCAACCTCATCCTCTTGCTCCTCCTCCTGCTCCTCCTCCTGCTCCTCCTCCTGCTCAACCTCGTCCTCTTGCTCCTCCTCCTGCTCCTCCTGCTCCTTCTCCTGCTCCTTCTCCTCCTGCTCCTCCTCCTGCTCCTGCTCCTCCTGCTCCTCCTCCTGCTCTTCCTCCTGCTCCTCCTCCACCTGCTTCTCCTCCTCCTGCTCCTTCTCCTGCTCCTCCTCCTGCTCCTCCTCCTGCTCCTCATCCTGCTCCTCCTCCTCCTGCTCCTCCTGCTCCTCCTCCTGCTCCTCCTGCTCCTCCTCCTGCTCCTCCTGCTCCTCCTCTTCCTGCTCCTCCTGCTCCTCCTGCTCCTCCTGCTCCTCCTACTGCTCCTCCTGCTCCTCCTCCTCCTGCTCCTCCTCCTGTTCCTCCTCCTCCTCCTGCTCATCCTCCTGCTCCTCCTCCTGCTCCTCCTCCTGCTCGTCCTCCTGCTCCTCCTCCTCCTGCTCCTCCTCCTGCTCCTCCTGCTCCTCCTGCTCCTCCTCCTGCTCCTCCTCCTCCTAATCCTGCTCCTCTTCCTCCTGCTCCTCCTCCTGCTCCTCCTCCTGCTCCTGCTCCTCCTCCTGCTCCTGCTCCTCCTCCTGCTGCTCCTGCTCCTCCTCCTGCTGCTCCTCCTCCTGTTCCTCCTGCTCCTCCTGCTCCTCCTCCTCCTGCTCCTCCTCCTGCTCCACCTCCTCCTGCTCCTCCTCCTGCTCCTCCTCCTGCTCCTCCTGCTCCACCTCCTCCTGCTCCTCCTGCTCCTCCTCCTGCTCCTCCTCCTGCTCCTCCTCCTGCTGCTCCTCCTCCTGTTCCTCCTGCTCCTCCTGCTGCTCCTCCTCCTGCTCCTCCTCCTGCTCCTCCTCATCCTGCTCCTGCTCGTCCTGCTGCTCCTCCTCCTGCTGCTCCTCCTCCTGTTCCTCCTCCTCCTGCTCCTCCTCCTGCTCCTCCTCCTCCTGCTCCGTCTCCTACTCCTCCTCCTGCTCCTCCTCCTGCTCCACCTGCTCCTGCTTCTCCTCCTGCTCCACCTCCTCCTGCTCCTGCTCCTCCTCCTGCTGCTCCTCCTCCTGCTCCTCCTCCTCCTGTTCCTCCTCCTCCTGCTCCTCCTCCTGCTCCTCCTCCTGCTCCTGCTCTGCCTCCTACTCCTCCTGCTCCTCCTCCTGCTCCACCTCCTCCTGCTCCTCCTGCTCCTCCTCCTCCTGCTCCTCCTGCTCCTCCTCCTGCTCCTCCTGCTCCTCCTGCTCCTCCTCTTCCTGCTCCTCTTGCTCCTCCTTCTCCTGCTCCTCCTGCTCCTGCTCCTCCTACTGCTCCTCCTGCTCCTCCTCCTGCTCCACCTCCTGCTCCTCCTGCTCCTCCTCCTGCTCCTCCTCCTGCTGCTCCTCCTCCTGCTCCTCCTGCTCCTCCTGCTCCTCCTCCTGCTCCTCCTCCTGCTGCTCCTCCTCCTGCTCCTCCTGCTCCTCCTGCTCCTCCTCCTGCTCCTCCTGCTCCTCCTAATCCTGCTCCTCTTCCTCCTGCTCCTCCTCCTGCTCCTCCTCCTGCTCCTCCTCCTGCTCCTCCTGCTCCTCCTCCTGCTCCTCCTCCTGCTGCTCCTGCTCCTCCTCCTGCTGCTCCTCCTGCTGCTCCTGCTCCTCCTCCTGCTGCTCCTCCTCCTGTTCCTCCTGCTCCTCCTGCTCCTCCTCCTGCTCCTCCTCCTGCTCCTCCTCCTGCTCCTCCTCCTGTTCCTCCTGCTCCTCCTCCTGCTCCTGCTCCTCCTCCTGCTCCTCCTCCTCCTGCTCCACCTCCTGCTCCTCCTCCTGCTCCTCCTCCTCCTGCTCCTCGTCCTGCTCCTCCTGCTGCTCCTCCTGTTCCTCCTGCTCCTCCTCCTGCTCCTCCTCCTGCTCCTCCTCCTGCTGCTCCTCCTGTTCCTCCTGCTCCTCCTCCTGCTCCTGCTCCTCCTCCTGCTCCTCCTGCTCCACCTCCTCCTGCTCCTCCTGCTGCTCCTCCTCCTGCTCCTGCTCCTCCTCATCCTGCTCCTGCTCGTCCTGCTGCTCCTCCTCCTGCTGCTCCTCCTCCTGTTCCTCCTCCTGCTCCTCCTCCTGCTCCTCCTCCTCCTGCTCCGTCTCCTACTCCTCCTCCTGCTCCTCCTCCTGCTCCACCTGCTCCTGCTCCTCCTCCTGCTCCACCTCCTCCTGCTCCTGCTCCTCCTCCTGCTGCTCCTCCTCCTGCTCCTCCTCCTCCTGTTCCTCCTGCTCCTCCTCCTGCTCCTCCTCCTGCTCCGCCTCCTACTCCTCCTGCTCCTCCTCCTGCTCCACCTCCTCCTGCTCCTCCTGCTCCTCCTCCTCCTGCTCCACCTCCTGCTCCTCCTCCTGCTCCTCCTCCTGCTGCTCCTCCTCCTGTTCCTCCTGTTCCTCCTCCTGCTCCTCCTCCTGCTCCTCCTCCTGTTCCTCCTCCTCCTGCTCCTCCTCCTGCTGCTCCTCCTCCTGTTCCTCCTGCTCCTCCTCCTGCTCCTCCTCCTCCTGTTCCTCCTCCTCCTGCTCCTCCTCCTGCTCCACCTCCTCCTGCTCCTCCTTCTCCTGCTCCTCCTCCTCCTGCGCCTCCTGCTCCTCCTTCTGCTCCTCCTGCTCCTCCTCCTCCTGCTCCTGCTCCTGCTCCTCCTGCTTCTACTGCTCCTCCTCCTGCTCTTCCTCCTGCTCCTCCTGCTCCTCCTCCTGCTCCTACTCCTCCTCCTGCTCCTCCTCCTCCTGCTCCTCCTCCTTCTGCTCCTCCTCCTCCTGCTCCTCCTGCTCCTCCTCCTCCTGCTCCTCCTCCTGCTCTTCCTCCTGCTCCTCCACCTGCTCCTCCTCCTCCTGCTCCTTCTCCTCCTGCTCCTCCTCTTGCTCCTCCTGCTCCTCCTCCTGCTCCTCCTCCTGCTCTTCCTCTTGCTCCTCTACCTCCTCCTGCTCATCCTCCTGCTGCTCCTCCTGCTCCTCCTGCTCCTCCTCCTGCTCCTCCTCCTGCTCCTCCTCCTGCTCCTCCTCCTCCTGCTCCTCCTCCTGCTCCTCCTCATCCTGCTCCTGCTCCTCCTGCTGCTCCTCCTCCTGCTCCTCCTCCTCCTGTTCCTCCTCCTCCTGCTCCTCCTCCTCCTGCTCCTCCTGCTCCTCCTCCTGCTCCGCCTCCTACTCCTCCTCCTGCTCCTCCTCCTGCTCCACCTCCTCCTGCTCCTGCTCCTCCTCCTGCTCCACCTCCTCCTGCTCCTCCTCCTGCTCCTCCTCCTGCTCCTCCTCCTGCTCCTGCTCCTCCTGCTGCTGCTCCTGCTCCTCCTCCTTCTGTTCCTCCTGCTCCTCCTCCTGCTCCTCCTCCTGCTCCTCCTCCTGCTCCGCCTCCTACTCCTGCTCCTCCTCCTCCTCCTGCTCCACCATCTCCTGCTCCTCCTCCTGCTCCACCTCCTGCTCCACCTCCTGCTCCTCCTCCTGCTCCTCCTCCTGCTGCTCCTCCTCCTGTTCCTCCTGTTCCTCCTCCTGCTCCTCCTCCTGCTCCTCCTCCTGTTCCTCCTCCTCCTGCTCCTCCTCCTGCTGCTCCTCCTCCTGCTCCTCCTGCTCCTCCTGCTCCTCCTCCTGCTCCTCCTGCTCCTCCTAATCCTGCTCCTCTTCCTCCTGCTCCTCCTCCTGCTCCTCCTCCTGCTCCTCCTCCTGCTCCTCCTGCTCCTCCTCCTGCTCCTCCTCCTGCTGCTCCTGCTCCTCCTCCTGCTGCTCCTCCTCCTGTTCCTCCTGCTCCTCCTGCTCCTCCTCCTGCTCCTCCTCCTGCTCCTCCTCCTGCTCCTCCTCCTGTTCCTCCTGCTCCTCCTCCTGCTCCTGCTCCTCCTCCTGCTCCTCCTCCTCCTGCTCCACCTCCTGCTCCTCCTCCTGCTCCTCCTCCTCCTGCTCCTCGTCCTGCTCCTCCTGCTGCTCCTCCTGTTCCTCCTGCTCCTCCTCCTGCTCCTCCTCCTGCTCCTCCTCCTGCTGCTCCTCCTGTTCCTCCTGCTCCTCCTCCTGCTCCTGCTCCTCCTCCTGCTCCTCCTGCTCCACCTCCTCCTGCTCCTCCTGCTGCTCCTCCTCCTGCTCCTGCTCCTCCTCATCCTGCTCCTGCTCGTCCTGCTGCTCCTCCTCCTGCTGCTCCTCCTCCTGTTCCTCCTCCTGCTCCTCCTCCTGCTCCTCCTCCTCCTGCTCCGTCTCCTACTCCTCCTCCTGCTCCTCCTCCTGCTCCACCTGCTCCTGCTCCTCCTCCTGCTCCACCTCCTCCTGCTCCTGCTCCTCCTCCTGCTGCTCCTCCTCCTGCTCCTCCTCCTCCTGTTCCTCCTGCTCCTCCTCCTGCTCCTCCTCCTGCTCCGCCTCCTACTCCTCCTGCTCCTCCTCCTGCTCCACCTCCTCCTGCTCCTCCTGCTCCTCCTCCTCCTGCTCCACCTCCTGCTCCTCCTCCTGCTCCTCCTCCTGCTGCTCCTCCTCCTGTTCCTCCTGTTCCTCCTCCTGCTCCTCCTCCTGCTCCTCCTCCTGTTCCTCCTCCTCCTCCTGCTCCTCCTCCTGATGCTCCTCCTCCTGTTCCTCCTGCTCCTCCTCCTGCTCCTCCTCCTCCTGTTCCTCCTCCTCCTGCTCCTCCTCCTGCTCCACCTCCTCCTGCTCCTCCTTCTCCTGCTCCTCCTCCTCCTGCGCCTCCTGCTCCTCCTTCTGCTCCTCCTGCTCCTCCTCCTCCTGCTCCTGCTCCTGCTCCTCCTGCTTCTACTGCTCCTCCTCCTGCTCTTCCTCCTGCTCCTCCTGCTCCTCCTCCTGCTCCTACTCCTCCTCCTGCTCCTCCTCCTCCTGCTCCTCCTCCTTCTGCTCCTCCTCCTCCTGCTCCTCCTGCTCCTCCTCCTCCTGCTCCTCCTCCTGCTCTTCCTCCTGCTCCTCCACCTGCTCATCCTCCTCCTGCTCCTTCTCCTCCTGCTCCTCCTCTTGCTCCTCCTGCTCCTCCTCCTGCTCCTCCTCCTGCTCTTCCTCTTGCTCCTCTTCCTCCTCCTGCTCATCCTCCTGCTGCTCCTCCTGCTCCTCCTGCTCCTCCTCCTGCTCCTCCTCCTGCTCCTCCCTCCTGCTCCTCCTCCTCCTGCTCCTCCTCCTGCTCCTCCTCATCCTGCTCCTGCTCCTCCTGCTGCTCCTCCTCCTGCTCCTCCTCCTCCTGTTCCTCCTCCTCCTGCTCCTCCTCCTCCTGCTCCTCCTGCTCCTCCTCCT